>NC_081431.1:37938080-38108080 GCF_949786415.1 Peromyscus eremicus | reverse complement strand
GAAGAGACTCTCTTGTCTTTCAGCTTTGTATTGTCCACGCTATCTAGCTAACACCCTATGGAGAGTGGCGTCATGTACTACTGGAAGGTAGTGAAATTCAGTGTGATGATGCACAGATGATCAGTAATTACAGGGGTGAGTGATTACCAGTCATGTTGGAATTTTAGTCCTGAGCAGATTATTGTCTCAAAAAAATTAAGTTTAAAAAATTAATGCTGGGGTTGGGGATTTAGCTCAGTGGTAGAGCGCTTGGCAAGGCCCTGGATTCGGGCCTCAGCTCTGAGGAAAAAAAAAAAAAAAAAGACAAAAAAAAATAATGCTAATACAAATTATTTAATTTCCCACTTTCCACTTAATTCATGACTATTCTTAGATTTAACACTTGGAGGTTTGCATTGTGAACTTTTTAGAAAAAGGTATTTAATGTTTGGGTCACAGTGACTAAAATAATTACTATTATTACCCGGTTTTTCTGTAGAGTTGGGTAGCATTAAGGTGATGTTCCTGACAAGAACTGTTCCAGATCACTTCTTGAAGTATGTTTGCCCCTTTGTGTTTCTGATAATTCTCAAACTTTGTTTCTGTTGAGTTTTATTTAGTGCTTCTCTTAGTGGTGTGGGGTGCCAGGTGTTTGAGAAAGATAGACTCTGTTAACAGAAAGAAAACAGTGTTAACAATAGCCAAGCTATAGCCAGGTGGTAGTGGCTCACACCATTAATCCCAGCAGATCTCAGTGGGTTCTAGGCCAGCCTGGTCTACAAAGTGAGATCCAGGACAGCCAAGACTGTTACACAGAGAAACCTCGTCTCGAAAAAACCAACAACCCTCCCCCCAAAACAGTAACAACCCCCACCTCAAAAAAAAAGTCAAGTTATGGGATTGACCTAGGTATCTATCAGCAGTGTAGGCATAAAGAAAATGTGGGGCATATATATATATATATATATATATATATCTGTACATACACACACACACACACACACACACACACACACACACAATGAAAGTAGAAGTGGGAGGAAAGAAGTTATGAATGTAGGGTGAATATGATCAAAAGACAAGATAACACTTGAATGAAAGTCTGAAAAACTCATCACTGTGTGTAGTGAATATATGCCAATACAAGTTAGAATTTTTGATAGTTAGTGTTAAAGATTTTCTATTTTCTTTCTTCTTTTTGGTGTTTGTTTGGAGACAGGATTTCTCTGTGTAGTCCTGGCTGTCCTGGAACTCTCTCTCTGTAGACTAGGCTGGCCTCGAACTCAGAGATCCATCCACCTGCCTCTGTCCGGAGTGCTGGGATTAAGAGTGTGTGCCACCACTGGCAAGATTTTTCTGTTTTCAAAAAGATTTTAACCTATTAGGTCATAACCAAAGCAACATAATATTTGTCTGATAATTAATAGTAAAATTGTATTGTAAATTAATTTCATCAAGCTTACTGCTATGTTACTGTCATATAATAACTAATTTCAAAGATTCGGTGACTTAAATGCACCCCCCTCCTGTGAGTCTAGGGACAGTTGAGATGTGGCTGGCTTTAGAACCTTTGGCAGCTTCTGTGTATCATTGTCTTCTCACGGAGGTGCCAGGAACAGGAGGTACTTCTTCTAGTGTCTGTGGATATTATTACTGCACTGAGACATCGGAAACAGCAGGGGTTAGTTAGTAAAGCGGGAGTGGGGGTGACGAGAAGAAAGTATTTGGGGATGGTTTAGGAGCTACAGAGTTCAGTAAGTCCAAAGCATGGGGTGAGTGAGTGATCAGGAAATGATAAAGAAATGCAGTACACCTTGCAAAAGAGCCCCATGTGCCATGTGGGAGTTGAGACTTACTGAATTCCGTGTGGAGAATCTTTGCAAGGTTATATGGTCAGACTTGCTTGTGTCTAGATAGAAAAAAAAATCAGTCTTGGCTATTTGTGCGTATCATATTGATTTTAGATAAGACCAATAGTGGGCAGACCATCAAAAACCCAGCCGAGGAATTAACAGAATATAAACTGAAGTCATGGAATCAGGGCCAGAGAAAATTAATTTGAACTGTATTCAACCAGTTAGTAAATTTGTCACATTTTCATTTTTGGTGTCTCGTATCTTGGAATAAGAGCAGTTTTCCATTTCACATATGCCCTCTGTCTTTAACAATGTTAGCATGGGAAGCTGAGAGTGATTTGAAAAAAGTGAAGCATTTAACTAATACTAACATTACACTTTTTTTTCCCATAATTTTTTTATTGATTCTTTGTAAATTTCACATCATGCACCCCAAACCCACTTATCTTCCAGTCCTTCCATATCTGTCCTTCACCCTTGTAACCTCCCCAAAAGAAAATAGGGGGGGAAAAAGTGTATCACAGTGTGTCACGCAGTGTACCCTTTTGTCCAAGCAGCTTTACTTGCAAATGTTCATTCAGTTAATCCTTGGTCTAGTTGAGACTTCTGGCTTCTGCTACACTATCAGTCCTCACCAGGACTCTCGGATATCCTGCTGTTGCCCTGAATCATGGAGATCCTGCAGCTTTGATCCTTCGGGACCAGTCACTTCACAGGCTCCAGCAGGTCATAGATGGAGTAGGTGTTGCGGTGGGCCAACTCAAAGCCCTGGATCTGGGCCTGGGTGGTGGCTGAGTTGGTCAGCCTGCCAGCTCTCCTGCCTTGTTCAGGTGAAGAGTGAGATCAGCTCTCCCTTGCCTAGTCATTAGGGCCAGCTTTCCCACACCTGTGCCCAGGGTCGGCTCTCCCACATGGCCCAGGCAAGGGGCAGGGTTAGCTCTCCCAAATGCTGCAGTTGGTGAGGGATAGGACATTACACTTTCTTGATACTTTGGGAGAGTTGAGTGAATACTTGGTTTTGTTGAACCTAACTGATCCACATTTAACTATTAGCGACCTTTTGTTTTATGTTTCCTTAAAGGAGTGTACACATATGAACCTATCTCCATAATCCAGACATTTAAAAATACATGCTCAGCCGGGCGGTGGTGGCGCACACCTTTAATCCCAGCACTCGGGAGGCAGAGCCAGGCGTATCTCTGTGAGTTCGAGGCCAGCCTGGGCTACCAAGTGAGTTCCAGGAAAAGGCGCAAAGCTACACAGAGAAACCCTGTCTCGAAAAACAAAAGACAAAAAACAAAACCAAAAAAAAAAAAAAAAAAAAAATGCTCATTTAAAAGAGAAACCTAAAAAATTGAGATGTTCCTCATGGCTTGCCTGGCATGCAGAAAGCCGTGGGTCAGTCCCAAGCACCACATAAACCAAATATGGGAATGTATACCTACAGTCCTGCTGCTCCAGAAATAACCCAAACAAAACAGAAATTAAAACCTCCTGAAATTCTGTTTGTTGTCTCTCTTTTTTCTCTTTCTTTCCCCTGCACTTGTTTTAACTTGGGCTGGTTATAGAACTGAGGCTGGCCTTGAACCTGGTCTTCCTGCCTGTACCCTTCCAAGTGCTGGTGTTTTAGCCGTGTGCCACACCACCTGGGCTTCTTCTTGCTCTTTAACATGTTCTAGTTGCCAGCAAGATCAATCTGGAGTTCTTGGTGTGGCTAGTGTACTTCTCAATCGAGTCCTCTTTTACCTTCCTCCTGTTTTTCTGTCCTAGCGCTTTATGTGATGCATGTACAGAAATCTAGAGTCCATAGTACATATTTTTTCATTAAGAATGTACTCTGGCTGGGCGGTGGTGGCACACGCCTTTAATCCCAGCACTCTCGGGAGGCAGAGGCAGGCAGATCTCTGAGTTCGAGGCCAGCCTGGTCTCCAAAGCGAGTTCCAGGAAAGGCGCAAAGCTACACAGAGAAACCCTGTGTCGAAAAACAAAACAAAACAGTGTATTCTGGTGCTACATCATCACTAGTTGACTATCTCTGACCTGGAATGTCTTCATCATTTACTTTACTTTAAACCAGTGGTTCTCAACCTTCCTAATGCTGTGACCCTTTGCTACAGTTTGTCATGTTGCTACTGTTATGAATTGTAATGTAAATATCTGATATGCAAGTAGTCTTAGGTGACCCCCATGAAAGGATTGTTCCTCCTCCAAAGGAGTCTTGACCCCAGGTTGAGAATCACTGTTTTAGATTGTTGATAGAAACAAGACCTGTTGGTGTATTAAAGTATGTGGGATATACTTGGGCACAGAGCTCATCTTTCTAGCTTACTGATATGTCTCTAGCCTTGTTATAGTGCATTGCAAATGTAGATACTAAAGTATTTTAATAATCGATACATTAAACTTACTGATAGTTAAACGTTTTAGAACTTCCCATATGTGATGGTTAGTATTAATTGTCAACTTTACACCTAGAAGGCAAGCCTCTGGTATACCTCTGAAGGACTGTCTGCATTAAAGTTAACCTCTGAGAATGTCTGTGAGGGATTGTATTGGTTTTGGTAATTGATGTGAGGAGGTCCATCTCTTTTAATTTGTTGAGAATTTCATAAATGAGTACTGTGTTTACACCATTACCACCTCCCTCCAGTTCCTTTCTTATTCCCCCACTCGCTCTCAAATTCATGACCTCCTCTTCTTTAGTTATTATCACATAGATATACATGTATATGTACATACAGCCTACTGAGTCCATTTAATACTGCTCTTATGTGCATGTGTTTGAAGCTAACTACTTGAGATTAGGTAACCTATAAGGGGACTCATCCTTGGAGAAAACTGGTTCTCCCTTTCTCAACATCCCTTGATTGCCTATATCTCTTCACCAGGGGTGGGCTTTATGAGATTTCCCCTATCCAAGTTAGCATGTCAGTTAGTGTTGTCAGGGAGACCCTTTTTAACTGTGGGCAGGAGACTCCTGAGTGGAGAAAGTGGGCTGAGCCCTAGCAAAGTGCTTTCATGTATTGTTCTTTGTCCCATGATATGGGTGTGATGGGAGGGACCAGCTCCCTGGGACTGTGATTTCCCCTTTATGATGGATTATAACGTGTAACTGGGCCAGAAGAAGCCCTCTCTTCTGGAAGTTGCTTTTGTCGGGGTATTTTATCACAGCAACAGGAGAAGAAACTAAGATACTGACTCAATTGAGTTGGGTTTTGTATCTACACAGACATATGTGCATTTTATGCACAGAAGCTGTGGGTGTGTGTGTGTGTGTGTGTGTGTGTGTGTGTGTGTGTGTGAAAGAGAGAGAGTGAGAGAGAGAGAGAGAGAGAGAGAGAGAGAGAGAGAGAGAGAGAGAGAGAGAGAGAGAAAGAGAGAGAGAACACGCAAGCACAGTTGCTGCATGCTTCCGTGGTTTCAGTGAAACAGCTGACTGCTTAGGTTACAAAGGATTGTATTATAGATCTTTAGGAATGATCTAGGTTTATTGTGAGTCCCTCCCTAGGAATGTCAACTCCAAGCTTGCATTGAAGTCACTATACCAGGTGCTAGCTGCATTGACTTTGGGAATTCCGAGGGGCAAAGAGGATTGGCACATTCCTCTCATCCCTTAGATAGTTCGTTTTCTTTTGCCTTGACTGCACAGGCAATGATGTGCTTCTGCTAAGATGAATCGATCATAGAATGCTGAAGTCCACATATTTTTTGTGTTCCGAAAGGACCCTACTAAACCTTCACTACAATTATGAACAGAAGTTAGTTATATCGAAAACAAGTTAAATTTAAACCCCAGAGTGGGCTGTACATTTTTGTCTAGATACTGTAAAATTTGTGTTCTGTGATGTGATGGTTACGGACGGTATTTTCAATTTTTTTTTTTTCTGGTTTTTCGAGACAGGGTTTCTCTGTGTAGCTTTGCGCCTTTCCTGGAACTCACTTGGTAGCCCAGGCTGGCCTCGAACTCACAGAGATCCACCTGGCTCTGCCTCCCGAGTGCTGGGATTAAAGGTGTGCGCCACCACCGCCCGGCTGGTATTTTCAATTTTGATGGAACTGGCATGAAAATGATTCAACAACTTCATTGCTTTGCCTGTCTTCTATTTTCTTCATTTAAGAGTTTGGGTGGAGAATTTTTTATATAAGTCTATGAATTTATTTATTTGCTTATTTATTTTTTTGAGACAAATCTTACTATATAACCTTTGCTGGCTTTAAACTCCCAGTTCTTCTGCATCAAGTACTGCAATTACAGGCTTGCGCTACCGTGCCTGGCAGGTTCTGTGAGTTTTAACATGTGCAAATTCATGGAGTCCCACAGCTAATAGAACCATCTGACCCCAGAAGACGTCATTGTTAAAACTGGGGCATTGGAGTCTCCTTTGGACCTAACAGTCAACAAGTAATAATCCTTTCTAGCTACATTTCCTACCTTTAACCTCTGGCAACTATTGATTTATTCTTCCACGATAGTCTTGCTTTTGAAAGGATGTCACATAATGGAAGCATATACCATACACCTTTTGTGAACAGCTTCTTTGGGAAACTTAGCATAGTGCTTTCTAGTCAGGCAACTTGAATGTGTCAGTGGTGTATTCCTTTAAGTGTTCAATGGCTTTGTGTAAGACGCTATCAAACTTTGCTTATATTCTTTGATCCATTGAAGGACATTTAGATTTTCCCAGTTTGGAGTGACTTTTTTTTTTGGTTGGTTTTTGTTTGTTTTCTTTCTTTTCTTGTTTTTTTGAGACAGGGTTTCTCTGTGTAGCCCTGGCTGTCTGGAACTTCCTCTGTAGACCAGGCTGACCTCAAATTTAGAGATCTGCCTGCCTCTGCCTCCTGAGTGCTGGGATTAAAGTGCGCCACCACCACCCAGTGATTTTTTAAAAAAAGTTTTGTATTTTACTCATGTGTGTATTTATGTCTATATGTTTGCAAGCAATATGTATGCAGGTGCCTGGGGAGGCCAGAAAAGAACATCAGATTCTTTGTAGTTGGAGTTACAGGCAGTTGCTCTTAATTAATTCCCGTGCCATCTCTCCAGCCCCAGTTTGGGGCAATTTTGAAAAGAACTTAAAAAATTTGCATATGGGTTTTTGTATGTATTACAGTTTTTCATTTCTCTAGTGTAAGTACTTAGGAGTGGGAGTACTGGTTCATATTTCAGGTGTTTTACATTATGGGGAACTGTCCAACTGCTTTCCAAGTTAGCTGTACTGCTCCTCATTCTCCTGAGTACCATGAACATGAAAGTTTAAGTTGCACCCTCATCCACCGTAGTCCTATTTGATGTGAATTCCTTGATCTAATTTTACAGAACATGCTTTGGGGAATGCTGATGGATGTAGTGTACCACCCCACGTAGTATGGCATGCAAGAGATATTGTGAAACATGAAGATGCATGACATTTAGTTTTCAAATCTTGAAACAAGTATTTAAAAATATATTAGGGGTTATGAGCTATGTAGCTTAGGAATTTTTAAAGGTTCTCTTTTATGACTTATTTTTTAAAGATTTATTTTTAGTTATGTGTTTATGTGTGTTGGGGCATGTGTGTACATCTGAGTGCAGATGCCTGTCGAGGTATCAGATCCTCTGGGGCTGGAGATACAAGTGCTTTGGGAGCTGGGACAGAACTCTGTCCTTTGCAAGAGAAGGTCTTGCTCTTAACCTCTGAGCCAGGTCTCCAGCCTCATGTTTATGGCATTAGCCCCATGACTTAAGGACGTTCTAGGCAGTGGTTTGAAAGTCTGGAAACACCCTGGAGATTCTGATAGTTTGGGGCTGCTAGGATCAACCAGAACATTTTTTTTTTTTAACGATCTGTTGATGTTGAAAACTTTTATAAACTATATTAGAATACTAGTTCAACTTTCAAATTACAGGTTGTAAAATCTGCTTAAATGGGAAAGCTATCAGTAGTTGAAGAGAAGGATGAAAGGGAATGTAAGAATGCATCTCCGTAGTAAAAAGCTGTTTGTGAATCTTACTTTGCACTGGGTTCAAATTGTGAACAACTGGGTGTGAGTGTTACTCAATTAATTACACCTTTGTCAAAGCTCTGACTCTTGGAGGATTACAGCCAAGATTCAGTCAGTGGTCCTCAGCTGGGAGCAATATGCTCTCCAGATTATGTTTGAGACTGTCTGGAGACAGTTTTGATTGTCGTATCTGAGAAAGGGGAGCTACTGGCCTTTATTGGGTAGAAGACAGGGTTGCTAAACACTGTCACGCAAAGGACAGTTGTCTCCAGCAAGGACTCATCCTGCTTCATCCACCTCTAAATGCTACGAGAGTCAGTGTTGGGAATTTTGGTGTTAAATTATAGTATTAAAAATTCTGTCATGAGATATAAGATATATAATTTGTTACATTAAGAACATAATTTCCAAAGACAAAGAACAAATTTTCCCCAGGTGTGGAGGCAGAGGCCTCAGAGGATCTCTGAGTTCGAGGCCAGCCTGGTCTACATAGTAAGACTGTCTCCCCCCCCCCAAAAAAAGAAAGAACATATTTTCTTTCACAGCTGGGGTTAAAGCTCAGAGGTTCAAGCATGTGCCACCCACTTGGTCTTTTAAATGTGAGTTCTGAAGATCAATGCAGATTCTTGTGGTTCTGCCGACTGAGTCCTCTTTCCAGCCCTGCCATGTGCATTTTTATCCAAATTAAGTCGATCGAGTCTCTCTCGCATCCATGCAGTCTGTTAGTTAAGCATGTAAGCATGTGCAGAAGGTTAAGCATGTAATTAATTGTTAAGATAAGGCTTGGCATCTTTCCTTCTACTCAGTCTTTCTGTCTGCAATCAATAAGGTAAATATTTATGTAGTCCTTGTTTTAAAGTCTTTACATATAATCTTTTTAAATTCTTGTGCCACTTCTATGAGTAACCACTATAGTATTGTCCATTTGTGGGTGTGTGTATATACACCTCTATGCAGGTGTGTGTATACCTGTATGCTCCTGTGTGTGTGGTGGGGCAGAGGTTGACTAAAGGTGCCTTCATCACTTTTCCCTTACTTTGTGAGATGTACTCTCTGGTTAAACCTCGAGTTTCCTGATTTGGCTGGGCTGTTTGGCCCGCCAACCCCAGGTGTCCTCCTGTGTCTGCTTCCCTGGTGCAGGGATTACAGGCAGTGTGCCGCCATACCTTCCTTTTCTGTAGGTGTTGGGGACCCCACGTTAGGTCTTCGTGTGTGTGCACAAGCACTCGCCACTGTGCCATCTCTCTAGCCCTTGTGTTGTCCATTGATGGACAGAGAAATGGAGGAACAGTGATGCCAGCTTGATAAAGGTTACAGAGATGCTCGAAGTGGGAACACTTGGACTCAGAGCTAGGGACTGTAGCCACCAAGTACCACCACTCGTCTATGCTCACAGTGGCTGCCTTATAGGGAGGGCTGTTTACAGTTCATCTTCTTGTGCTTCATACTCTGCATGTGACAGGTACTCAGCAAAACAGAGCTGCTATTATATATATTCTTGGTAAACATAGCCAGCAATAATTCTGCAAGGCATGACTTTCAAGCACCACTTAAAAAACAGGATTACAATAATAGCTAAATCAGGGAATGCTTGTTTTAAATTTTTCCTACAGAATAAGAACTTTCTTATTTCTTACAAATTTTTCCTTAATTTGTATTAATGTATATTACATTGATTTTTATGAACCTTGCATTCCTGCTGTTGGATTTGGCTTGTTATAAATTTATTAAAGGTTTTTAAATTAGTAATCATAAGGAATATTGATTTGTACTTTTCTTTTTCTATGATGTCTTTGTTTTGCTTTACTCTTGCTTAAAATCCATTCTCTACCATCCCCTCATTCATGGGAAAGACATTATTATAGTTGCCCATTTCTAGCCTTAGATCAGAGGTCCATTTTGCTGTGTAAGTGTGCAAAGCCAAATATCAGTCTATTATGAGGGCTCTTAAAACGTTCTGGAATGCAGAGCTTTGGTCCCTTCCAGAGGAAGAGATTTTATGAAATATATATACTTCTTTCTGGTGCCTCATACTCTCAAATACCTTATCAACAATTGGATCTGAGGATACAGAACACATAGATACAAAGGATCAAATGTGTAGCTCTCCATCAGTTCTCCAAATATTTCAATTTGTCCTTATAAAAAAATTGTGTGTATAATGAGTGTGTTCTCTTCTGTGTGTGCAGGGTACATGTGTAGAAATGTTAGAGGACCACCTCAGTTTTCCTGGTAGTTGGGATTACAGGCCTTCACCACCATGCTCAGCTTGAAATAGTAGTAGCTTACCCACATTCCCACGTGTCTTGGTCTGGTTCTGAACTTGCCATTTTAGCATATAATTCATAATGCTAAGAAGAAATTGCACTGAATGAACATAAATTGTATGTGTATATGTATGAGGCCAGAGGTCAACTTTTTGTATTGTTCCTCAGGAGGTGTATACCTTGATTTAGGTTAGGCCGATGGCCAGCAAGTCCCAGGGACCCTCCAGTCCCCGCCCCGTAGGGCTGAGGTTACAAGTGACGCTGGTGTGGTGAGACCATCTAGGGTTGCAGGACCACTTCTTCTTAATGATTTAAAGGGTAAAAAGACAGGAAAAGCAAGGTCTGAGCACTCAGCACACACATCTCACACACACACACACATTATACACGTATACATATACAACCACGCCCCCTGCCCTCCCCCCACTACACACAAAGATATAGACTTCTCAGGTGGGAAGGGGAATTTTTATATGGGTGGGGTGAGTTCCCATTCTCTCTCAGAATTGGCTGGTTTGGGCTAGTGGGGAGTTACTGGATAAATGTAGACAAAAAAAGGGGAAGCTGGTTGATTCCCACCACAGGGGAGAGAGAGACTAGTCCATTAAGTTTTTGTTTTGGAAAGGGAAAATAATCAAAAGTTTGAATGAAAATTACATGAATCTACTTAGAACAGTGGTTCTCAACCTATGGTTCATAACCCCCACAGGGGTCAGATATCTGATATCCTGCATATCAGAGATTTACATTATGATTCATCACAGTAGTAAAATTACAGTTATGAAGTAGCAATGAAATAATTTTATGGTTGGTATCACCACAACATGAGGAACTGTATTAAAGTGTTGCAGCATTAGATAGGTTGAGAACCACTGACTAGACAGAGTCTCTTACCCATCTCTCTGCTTACCAGGGACTAGTTCCTCAAAGTAAAGTTTGATGTTGAAATGTGACAGATCCTTACCACAACTTTGTTCATATTTATGACTCATAAAGTAATTACCATTTGTTTTCCTGTGTTGTAAATAACTGTATACTCAGAGCCTAACTATCTGAATGTCAGGTCTGAAAACAGAGCAGAAGTCAGTGAATTTTTGTCTGTTTGTTTTTATAAGTAGTTGCAGTTTTTCAACCACCAACATAGTCTAATCTTAGGATGTAAACTCCACAAACAAGAAGTCTTGTGTAGCCATGAGCAGTCAGTGACTCTGTGTTCCTCTGCTGCAGCTCAAGGCTCCCATTAATCTGCCTTCTGTTTCTATGGATTGCCTGTTCTAAATGTTTCATCTAAACCAGTGTTTCTCAGCCTTCCTAATGCTGCGGTCCTTTAGCACAGTTTCTTATGGTGTGCTGACCCCAACACATAAAATTATTTTCGTTGCTACTTTATTACTGTAATTTTGCTACTGTTATGAATCTTAATGTAAATATCTGTGTTTTCTGATAGTTTTAGGCAACCCCATGAAAGAGTCGGTTGAGAGGGGTTGTGACCCACAGGTTGAGATCCACTAATCTAAATTGAAGTATATAATATGCATTAATTTTTGACTTTTTTCATTTGGTGTGATGCTTTCAGAGATCATCTGTTAGCATGTAGCAGTATTTTGTTCTTTATTGTATAATAATTTTATGTATGCTCACTGAGCTACATCTTCAGCTTGCCCCCTTTTAATTTTATATGTTTCTAATCTTTAACAAAATTACATGTATGAGTGTTCTTAGGGTTTCTATTGCTGTGAAGAGACCATGACCAAGGCAACTATTCTAAATGAATTTAATTTGGATTTTGCTTACTGTTTCAGAGGGTTAGTCCACTATCATCATGGTGGATAGTGTGGCAGCATGCAGGCAGGCATGATGCTAGAGCAGTAGCTTGGGAGCTTTATATCCTGGTCTATACGCAGAGAGAGGAGGCAGGGGAGAGAGACAGACAGACTGACATACTAGGCCTGGTGTGGGCTTTTGAAACTTCAAAGCCCCTCCTCCCCCACACACTTCCTTCAACAAGGCCACACCTCCTAATCCTTTCTCAGACAGTTCCACTTCCTATTTACTAAGCATTGGAATATATGATTCAGACCACCACAGTGTGTGAACCTGTGTGAGTTTGTGCATTTGAGTGCAGCGCTCTCAGGGACAAAAGAGGGCATTGGATGCTGTAGTTACAAGTGACCAACTTGGGCGCTGGAAACCAAACTTTATTTACCACTGAGCCATCTCTCCAGACTAGTTCTATCTAAATGTCTTCATTTAACAATTCTCCTGGAGCCAGTCTTTTGGCATTGGGTTCTTGTTGATGGTGTGTCTGTTTTACCATTATATCTGAAGATATTTTTTCTTTTTTAAAATTTTTATGTGCAAGGATGCTTTGCTTCCGTGTGTCTGTGCACCACTTGCATGCGGTGCCTGTGGAGTAGAAGAGAGCTTTGGAATCCCCTGGAACTGGAGTTATAGGTGGTTATTAGCCTCCGTGTGGGTCCTCTGAGAGAACAGCCAGCACTCTTAACCACTGAGCCTCTTTCTCTCCAGCCTCCAAAGAGTATTTTCAATGGATATAGAAATTTAGGTTAATGTTTGTTTGGTTTTGTGATGAACTTGGAGCCTTGCACATAATGGACAAGTACTCTATTAACTGAACCATGTCCATAGATTTTTGTTTGTTTTGTTTTTGTTTTTCATATTTAAGATTATATCATCTTGCTACTTTCTAGGCTTCATAGTTTCAAACTAGAAAAGAATCTTCAGTGATTTGAGTCAGCATTCTCCATTAAGTGTGAGTTTATTATCTAAGTGATTTCATCCATATCTATAGTATATGTGTATGTGTGTGTATGCATTCATGTGAGTGTAAGTCAGTGCACATGTGCTATTACTTAGGAGCCATATCCACTTTTCCTTTCTTTTTGAGAAAGGGTGTCTTATTGCCTGGAACTCGCTCAGTAGCCTAGGCTGGTCCAGGGATTCATTTACCTGTCTGCCTCCCTAGTGTTGGGATTATAAATGTGTGCCACCAGTCTAGCTCCTTTGAGTAGGTTCTGGGGATCAAACTCAGATCCTTATGCTTATGTAGCAAGTAATTGATCAACAGAGCCAGCTCTCCACCCATCTTGGCTTATTTTAAATTTTACATCTATTTATTTACTTGGGGGCTGTGGTGTAGTTGTGCAAATGTATGTGTACCCTGTTGTGCACATGGAGGTCAGAGGACAACTTGTGAGAGTTGGCGCTCTCTTGTTATATAGGATCCTGGGATTGAAGTCAGGTCATCAAACTTGGTAACAACAAGTGCTTTTACCAGCCGAGCTTTCTCACCACCACCCCCTCAAGTGCTGGTTTTAATTCCCTTGAGTGTTGGTGCCTTTACCCCAAGATCGTCTCTGAGCTTCAGATTTATGCATCAAGTGCATCTTTGTACCTTCTAAATTGAATTCCTTGGGAAACTTGCTTCTGAGTATTCATGGCAACTACCCACGCTCTCAAGCTCAAAGTCTTTGTTTCTCCTTCTGCTGTATGGAAGCAGTTCTGAGCCCCATGGCTTCCATCTGTGAACCACATCTTTAAGTACATCTGCTCTTCCTTTGTCTCCACGGCTGTCATTGTTCTCCAAGCCAACATGATCCTCCTCCTGACTCCCAACAGTTTCTCAGTTTTCTCTCTGAGTAATTACCCCTCTTCCCAAGCAGTGGTGATTATCTTAAAAATGGAAGTCAGACCATATGACTTCCCTTCTTAGGGCAGTTTACCGGATTTCCTTTTGTAATTGTAATAGAGTCTAAATCCTCAGATACTTACTCTGGCCACCTCAGGCGGCCTCAGCAGTGGCCACACTTTTCATCCTGGACACACCAGATTCTTCCCTTCCGGCTTCAGTGGTTTTGCCTCTGAGGATCTCCCTGCCCTAGTCAGGCATGCCTGCTAAGATTCCTTTATTCCTGGCTGAGGTTGTCACTTTCTTTTAAACATTACACTTCCTTGCTTCAAGGTGTTGCTAAAAATCACTTGTAAACAACGACAATGCTACTCTTTCAATTGTCTTTTGAAAAGTCCTTTTTAATAAAAATGTTATTCATACTGATAATGAATTTGATATTTTAGAATTAATAATTATTGTTAAGATTTCTTGGTTTTAATACATTAAGTGATAATTGTAACCCAGTAATCAAATGGTTTTTAGAGACGCAAGTTATTTGAATTTTTATTATGATAAAATGTAAATAACATAAAATTTGCCATAAACATTTTCACAGTGCAAATTCTGTAACATTAAACTTATTCACATTTTTGAGCATCTATATAAAAGAAAAATCAAGATATTTTATATCAATAGAATTATGAAATATTTGTCCTTTTGTGTCTGGCCCTTTTTTTTTTTCCTTTGGTTTTTTCGAGACAGGTTTCTCTGTGTAGCTTTGGAGACTTTCCTGGATCTCGCTCTGTAGACCAGGCTGGCCTCGAACTCACAGAGATCCGCCCGCCTCTGCCTCCCGGAGTGCTGGGATTAAAGGCGTGTACCACCCCCACCACCCCCACCACCCCCACCACCCCCCGGCGTGTCTGGATTCTTATGATGCTTTCAAAGCATATATCTGTTGTAACATACATCCAATTTTGTTCCTTTTTATGACTGAATAATAGTACTATATGTACATACCACATTTTGCTTATGCATTTATTTCTTCTACAGTGTAAGAACACACTATAAAATTCCGGATGGCTTAAGAAGATTTACTAATTGAATAGTAAATCATATGATAGACAGATTTTCCATATGAACATATGGATTATGGAGATACTCTCCCAGAAAAAATTTTAAATCCTCAGAAAGAGAAATTCCACCTGGTATTTGAAATTCTGAGTCATTATTTGAAGTAACCTGTAGATGGAACAGTCTTATTAAATAAGAAAAACAGAACCAAATGCAGAGTTAAAAGCCCAAGAGGTCAGAGCAGTAGCTAAGAGCTGAGACTTAAAACCGCCTTCTTACCCTTCCTGCCGCTGCCGTCCTTCCCCTCCGAAAGAGACCTACTTCCTTGTGTGTCTTTCTTTTTATTAACTTTCTGTTCTGCCTTCTTATTGGTTGTAAACCCAACCACATGATCTCCTCGTCACTGCCTGTCTATACAGACCTCCAGGTCTCTATGGTTGGTATTGACATTAAAGGCATGTGTCTCCATGCTGGCTGTATCCTTGAACACACAGAGATCTGCCTGTCATGTGATCGGGATTAAAGGCGTGCGCCACCACCTCCCAGCTTCTGCTATAGCTTGCTATTAGCTCTGACCCCCAGGCAACTTTATTTATTAACATACAAATAAAATCATATTTCAGTACAAATAAAACATCACCATAGTAGCCTTTAGTCATTTAATTTTTGCTTTCCCGTAGTATGGATACAGTAGCTTTGTAAAGGTTAGTTTCATTGAAAACACAGGTTTTAGTTTGTAAAGTGTTGTTGATAACATACACTGAAGTCAGTCTTTCTCCTGCAGTGTTAATTACAACTTGTATTTTTATGTTTTTTATGTAATGTGAGTACTTAGGTCCTACTTTTCTGTGATTTTACTCCATTACCTTTATTGACCTAAATAACTGGTATATAGTAGGTGCTTAATAATCAATGCAGTGGGCATTCCCAGCTGTACAGTTACAAGCACTGTTTTGTATTACTACTATTATTGGTGCTGTGGTTGAGGTTTTTTGAGACAGGATCTGTAGCACAGATCCACCTAGCCAAGCTTTGGTATTAGCTATGTGCTACCACGTTCTCTGAATTATTTTTGTAGTTATCTTAGTTATCCATTTACACTGCTTAGTTATCCATCCCTTACTTTACTAGTTTGTGTCTCATAGATCACTCTGCGTTTTAAGGTCTTAAATTTTATGGAACTTTCCTCTGTACTTAAAATTAGGCTTTTGCCTTTCCAAGTTCACAGTTTTCAGTGCTGTGAGCTGTGCTTTTTACCTGCATTAAGCCACACAGGCCGTTTGTTAGGAAAGGCAGTTGGTTAGCTGCTCTCTGCTTCTGCCTGTGCTTATGAGTCACACGGTAACTATTTCTTTGACTTTGTATTTGTGGTTTCTTGAACTAACTAGAGTGATGTACAGATGAGTCTTGTTAGGCGTTTCCTGTCTTTTCAAAGTGTGTTTGGTGTTGTACTGTAAACAGGTTTTCTCCAAGGAAATGCTGAACAGTCTCACCTCTTTACCTCTGGGACTGGAACTTCTGTACCTACTGATCTTGGCTGATTTTATCATTGAGTTGTTACTGTTGTGTGACTAAAATAGCCTGTGTATCATCCCCACCCCCACCCTGAGCTTTTGGAGTAGCTCCACCCTTACTCAGGTCTCCGCCCCTGTGGGTTGAACTTGTCCTTTGTTCTTTCTGGCCACTGAGTATAGGAGTAAATGTCCCACGTGTCTGGATTGCTGGCCAGAGTGGTATTTTAAGGCTCCTCTATTCAGAACAGTTTAGCTTAGTTGCTGCTCGGCCAAAGGCATGGTCCTGGGGCCCGTTCAGCTGCCTCCAGCCAGTTACTGTAGAGACCAGGACACCTTGCTGCTCTGCCCAGGTGGGGATGCCTCAGAGTTGCGTGTGGCCCACGTGGCAGGTATGTTCAGAGATGAGGGCTGGGATGGGGTGGAGGTAGATAACACAGTAATGAAATGTGGATTAATCTTCTCCTTTTACCTCCATTGTGGTCAGTGAAGGTTTATACGGTCTGCTTTTTCTGGTATTTTATACTACTATACTCTTCTGTTAGCTTGGTTGGTTGGTTTGGTTTTGGGGGGCAGGATCTCACAATGTAACCTTGGCTGGCCTGGAACTTGGAGAGATCTGCCTGCCTCTGCCAGCACTGGGAGGTAAGGCGTGTACCACCATGCTCAGCCTCACTTTGTTTGACATAGGGTCTCACTGTCTTACTGGCTGGCCTGGAACTTACTATGTAGACTAGGCTGGCCTCAAACTCACAGAGGTTAGCCTGCTTCTGCCTCCTGAGAGCTGAAAGTAACATTTAATAAATAATGGAAGAACATGAATAATCTATAAAATGATGATGTACATGTCTTGATTGAAAAACTTAAGCTGAATTGAAAACTACCAAATAATATATCCAACTAAAATAGTTTTTTAAAGAGGTATTAAAAATTATTACTAGCTTCTTAGACAATATATAATCAAAGTAGAACAATGTTAAGTAGTATAAATAATTACTACCTGACAAATTTATAATGAAAATGATAAAAAAAAAACCCTGGCTGAATAAATATTGAAACTGTTTTATAAGCTAAATATTAAATATCCACATTTCCTCTGAATTTGAATTTGTATTTCAGTTTTATTATTCTGGATTTTAAGTATGTTGCTGGGGTGTGTGTGTGTGTGTTCTACAAGTAGAAAAGATAAAGGTTACTTCTTTTTGGTTGTCAATATTTCTGCTCCCTAGTCTTTTATGCAAGTAAGTAAAGTTTGGGGCCCTTTACTGCTTTGTTTCCACGGTTTACCTCTATAGCAGTGGGTTAACTGAAGGAATTAGTTATCGTGCTGTCTAAGTTAACCAACCTGCATTGTTCAGAAGTTAGACATTCTAGCCCACACACTGACATTGAAGTGGGCGCAGTACCTCTGACTCATGGGGCTTGCCTGTCTTAACTGGTGGCAGATGCGGCGGTGTACTGGACCTGATGGCCGAGGCTCCAGGTCCTCCACCCACAGGCTTTGGTTCCCTTTGCTTTTGCTTTGTTCTTTAGTTTTCTCTCTTCTTATTTCTTTAAATCATCGCTCCCCAGCCTTCCAGCTAAGATCATTCCTTAACTCTGTGCTTAACCCTGGCCTTAGACAGAATTAGGACGTTTTTGTTGGAAGATATTTTCTTTTTGTTTGGTGCTAGTGGGTAGGCCAGTGTTTTCTGGGGATATCCTGTGCAGGCAGATTGGACAGGAACTCGTTCTGCAAGAACAAAAGAGTGAGTGGGAAGAAAGAAGGAAGGAAGGAAGGAAGGAAACTTTGTAAAAGCTGGAGACGGGAGGGCCTGCTCGGAACGGAAAGACTGTCTGTCTCCTTGGCTTGGGTTCTTCGAGGTGTTTTTCCTTAGACACTGCCTTTACCTTGTGCTTGTTACTTCATTTAAAGGCTATGCACCATGGGTTGACTTTTATTAAATTTATTAAAATTATTAAAAAGCTTTTCATGTGTTGATTATATTTAGCCCCCTCCTCCAATTCTTCCCATAGCTTTAAAATGTACAGAAAATTGTTCTGTGAACTCCATTCTTTCTTTCTTTTTTCTTTTTTTTTCTTTTTTTTTTCTTTTGCCAAGTAATACAGTTTTGAAGATAATAACTTGCCTTTACTAGCCTGCTTTTGGGCCTAGAGTTCCTCCCCAGAATAGAGGAAACATGTCTCGGTATTTCCTTATGTATTGACAGTCAACAGTGCAAAACTTTTGTTCATCATATTTAAAGGGCATCCAGTGTAAAGTGAGCTCTGCTGTGTTCTGAGGGGTTGCCGCTCCCTCCAGTAGTAAGTGCCTGCTGTGAGTTGGCAGGCTACGTGACTGTCCTTCAACAAGCCTTTGGTTGTGTGGGTTGCTTCGTTTGCAGACACAGTCTTGCTATGTTGTGCAAACTTATCTGATGTGGGTCTGAAGATCCTTCTGGCTCAGCCTCTGGAATACTGGGGCTGAAGCCGTGTGCCACATGCCTGATTTAAAAAAAATATATATCTTTTTTATTTTTTTTAAGCCTCTTATATATGAGCACTTTTGGGTCAGGGGAGAAGGGCTATTGTTGTTCATTATTCAAGAAAAATTCCTGTCCTCATAAAACATTGCACCCGGAAGAGTTATCCTAAGTATCCTAAGTGGGTAAATTGTGTGATATGTTTTGTAGAACAAACTGGGGGTGACTAAATCAGGAAAGGAAACATGGGAGATGTTAGAGTGTTGTTAGGAGTGATGCACTTCAAAATAGGATCATCAGAAAATGTTATCCCCAGAGAGTTCCAGTTGAGTGAAATGTAACTGAGACGGAAGAAAGGCCAGTTCGGGGGTGGGGGGAGGGGGGTGGGGGAGTGGTTGGTGGGGGAGGCAGGGGTGTATACCTGCCATGTTTGAGCAGTAGTAGGGAGGGTAGTGGTCAGCATTGAAGGAAGACTAGGGGAGAAATGTACTAGGGCTAGAGAAAGGGCTCAGTGGTTAAGAGCACTCCCTAAGCTAGCCAAGGACTGGGGTTCAAATCCCAGCTGTGTATGATGGTGCATATCTTTAATCCTAGGCAATGGGGAAAAAGAGGGAGGTGGACCTCTGTGAGTTCAAGACCAGCCACATAGTGATACCTTGTCTTAAAAAGGAAGATGAATTGGGCAAATTAAACTGTGAGGGACCTGAAAGGCCCTTTAAGGATTTGCTTTTTACTCTAAAATTGGGACCAGTGAAGAATTTTAAACATAGAGTAACAATCTGACTTTTTTTTTTAAAGCTTTGAAAGGAACATGTATAGACATAGAGAAATCAGTAGCCTAATGAAAGAGTGTTGGTAGAAGTGGAAAGGGTGGGTGAGAAATGGATAGATTTTGGATGTTTTAAATTGTTTACATTAATTTAGGTGTGTACACACACACACACACACACACACACACACACACGTACATATTCACATGTGAGAGTCAGAGGACGGTTTTTGACAGTAGATTCTCTTCTTCCTCTGTGTGGTTTCCGAGCATGGAACCAGGGTTGGCAAGCTTGGTGGCAGGCAGCATTAGCACTCAGGCATCTCCCTGGACTCCTAGGTGTTCTGTGAGAGTAAGAACAGAGATATGAACGATCAGAGTTGGTGGCCAGAGCACCTGAAGAGAGAGTTACCATTGAGTGAGGCGGGGAATTCTGGCAGGAGACACAGATTGGAAGCGGGTGTGGGTTGGAGAGCAGCTTTACTTGGTAAATTCCAGTGGTGTCATGGGTGATTTCTGGCCTTCGTGTTGGGAAACCCTGCACGATACCAGTTTGTTTGCTCAGTTTGGCTTTGTGGATCTTAACGTTGAAGATGCTGGGTTTTCCAAAGGTAAACGTGCTATTTGCTAATTTTGTCTTCCATCGTGTTTACATTGGTTTTAGCATCTTCTGAACAGTACAGAAAATCAAGTTCTAAATATTACTTAATGGGTAGCTTTGTTTGGTTGGTTTGGTTTTTTGTTTGTTTGCTTGTTTTTGCATCGGGGTCTCACTGTGTATGCACTATAGCTCTGAATAGCCTGGAACCTTGAACTCAAGAGATCTGCCTGCTTCTGCCTCCCCAGTGCTGAGATTAAAGGTGTGCCCACCACACACATCTGGTTAGTATACTTTAGATTAAGATACATTTCATTGTTTCCCGTCTCTTACATTTTTGTGTAAGTTGGGTGTCATACAACTAACAGCTATTGAGTACAGATTATGGAACCTTTGGGGGGCAATGTGATTGTTATCCATAAGAAGTACATTGTGAGATTGGGAAAGAAATCTAGAGAGGAGGGGTTGGTGCTGTAAATGTGGTTTTTCGGGGAGACTGCAGATTCAGAAGGGATCTGGGTGTTGTAAAGTGAGGAGTCAGCCAGTCAAGAGAAAAGCAGGAAATGGGGCTGGGGAGATAGCTCTTCCAGTAAAGTACTTGTCTTCAAGCGTGGGGGGCTGACTTTGATTCCCAGAACCCATGTTTTTAAAAGCTGAGCATGGTGGCACACTTGTAATCCCAGTACTGGGGAGCCAGCCTGACTAATCTCCTTGATTTTAAAAAGAAGGTGGGTGGCTCCTGAGGAATAACAGAGAGGTTGTCCTCTAGCCTCCACGTGAACAGATGTGTACCTACTGTGCACACGCATACAAAGAAATAGTGAGAAAGGCCACTACAGGTATAGTGAGTGCATGAAGAAAGGCCCAGATGTGGAAGGCAGTGAGTGCCCTTAAGGCTTACAGTGTCAGGTGTGGTGTGGGGAGAGGTAAAGCAGAGAATTTGGTCCACTTTGCTCATGAAAGAGCTTAAAAGCCAGGAATGAGGAGACTCCAGTTTGATGATGAACGCTTTAAAGGCCTGAAGAGTGATATGGTCCACTTTTGTCTTAAATAGATCACTTTGCCAGCTGTGTGGAGGATGGATTTGAGGGAGAGAAGACTGGAGGCAGTAGTCCAGGTGAGATCTGTTGGGATCTGAATCAAGGGATTGAAGGAGAGATGGAGAAGAGGGGATGACTTGAAACAACACGAAACCACAGATGCAAAGCTTTCCCCCTTCAGAATGGCTGAACCAATTTTGAATTTAAAAAAAAAAAAAACCTAGGAAAAAGACAAAGAGAAAAATGTCACAGGACATAGATAGATCATTTGCAGACAGACACTTAACACAGTCCCTTGGATCAAGAAAAATTGCTATTGGAAGAGCAGTGGTTTTGAGGTGTTCCCCCCCCCCCCTTGTTTGTTTTGTACAACCAAACTAGGGTATGAGAATCAGGTAATTTTTAACAAATGTGGTATAGGAATAGATTCAGAAACTATAAGGCCTTGAGAAGAAACAGGTCTTACAAGGCCTTAGCTGGTGTACATAATTGAAACTCAAAAGTACATTGGTGGTATTTTCTAGAACCTTGAGTAAATTACTCATAGTTTACAAAAATCTACTGCCCAGGAAAAGAGATTTTAGTTTTAAAAAAATTAAAGCAATGAACAATTGTAAGCTATTATAACATAAAAAAGATGTTTTAGATGTTAATAGTATTTTGTATTAAATTAAATTGTGTTTCTTTTTTTTTCTTTCTTTCTTTCTTTACTGTTTTTGAGATAAGGTAAGTCTCACTCTGTAGTCTAGGCTGGCCTCACATGCCTCCTGAGTGTTGGGTTACAGGTGTGAGCTGCCATGCCTGACTCAAATGTGGTTTGTTTAGCAGAGAACTTGCGCATTTATCTTGCTAGAAGCATTGTGTTTGTATTTGTTATGTGTAAATAGAAACTTACTTTCCCTACAGTTTCTTCTATGTGAAGGCATAAAGGAAGCACCTAGCTTAGAAGGGTTTGTTAATTTTACCATTCATATTTCTGGTCATTATCACAATAGCTGGGTGTGAGGGACACTCCTGTAATACTAGCACTTGTGTGTGTGTGGCGTGGGTGGGGGGCTGGGTAATAGATGGCAGAAGGATCAGGAGTTCAAGGTCACCCTCCACTGCATAGCAAGTTTGAGACTGAGGTCAGTATGGGCCATTTAGGGCCCTAACTCAACCCCACCTCTAAAAAGTTGCAAGTCATTAATTACCACAGCAAAGTATCACACATACTTTATAAAGCTCGCAAGCACTTGTTGGCAAGTTTTCTCATTTCTAGAGAGCTGTACCTTTGCTCTTCATTCAGGCCTGATTTAGGGGACTGCATGGAAATCAGAACTAAATGCTCATGCTGTGGTCTTTCCTCTGATGCTGTGGTACAGTTTCAGCAAGTTGGTTGCTGCCCTTAAACCCAGGAAATACAGCACCTTTGCTTGCTCTTTCTTGTGTGTTGTTTTTTGAGATAGAGTCTCGCGTAGCTCAGGCTGGCTTAAACTCACTGTCCAGTGGAGGAGACCTGGAGCTGACAACCCCGGGCTTATTCTTGGTGCTTGTGAACACTTCTCAGTGTGAGCCAGCAGCTCACATGCTGCCCCCGCACTGAGCTGAACTCTTAGCGTCTCACTCACTGGCCTTCTTTCCCTTCTTGTGTCTTTCAGAAGTTTTGCACCGCCCCTATGGCTGTGATGCTGAATCTCAGGCACTGAATGAAGCTATCAGGTGGAGCTCCAAGGAGAACTTGCTGGGAGCCACTGAGAGTGACCCTAATCTCTTTGTCGCACTTTATGACTTTGTGGCAAGTGGTGATAACACGCTCAGTATCACTAAAGGTGAGACTTCTCTCCATTCTGCTTCACAGTTTTCTCTGATGGCCGGCCGAGAAATGAAGAACCTGTGCGGCCTTCTGCCACTGCCACTGACAGATGATTGTGCCCAGGCACTTCCGCTTCCTTCTCTCTTTCACCTGTTTCTGGACGGCCGTCTCACAGTCAGCTCTATTGTCAGGATTGATTCAGAATAGAATATGCTACAGCACCTCAAGAAAGAGTCCATGTTGGTAGAACTTGTACTCTAAAACCCGCCGGCTTCCCTCTGTTCACACTGAACTGGGATTGAGACCAGCTGCAGCGCAGATCCCCCACTGGCCCTCAGGTCCTCTGTGTGGGCTGAACAGTCCACAGTGAGATCAGGAACTTAGACCCATCTCACTGAAGGGCACTTCTGTTTAGGTTAGCAACATTTTCAGTTTTTGGAGCAAGACTTTCTGTAGAGAGAAAATCATCCAGTGCTTACATCGGATGCATGGTTCTTATTTCTGTAGAGAGAAAGTCGTCCAGTGCTTACATGGGGTGCATGGTTCTTATTTCTGTAGAGAGAAAGTCATCCAGTGCTTACATGGGGTGCATAGTTCTTATTTCTGTAGAGAGAAAGTCGTCCAGTGCTTACATCAGATTCATGGTTCTTATTTCTGTAGAGAGAAAGTCGTCCAGTGCTTACATCAGGTGCATGGTTCTTATTTCTGTAGAGAGAAAGTCATCCAGTGCTTACATGGGGTGCATGGTTCTTATTTCTGTAGAGAGAAAGTCGTCCAGTGCTTACATGGGGTGCATGGTTCTTATTTCTGTAGAGAGAAAGTCGTCCAGTGCTTACATCAGATGCATGGTTCTTATTTCTGTAGAGAGAAAGTCGTCCAGTGCTTACATCAGGTGCATGGTTCTTATTTCTGTAGAGAGAAAGTCGTCCAGTGCTTACATCAGATGCATGGTTCTTATTTCTGTAGAGAGAAAGTCGTCCAGTGCTTACATCAGATGCATGGTTCTTATTTTGTTGTTGTCCAGCTCAGTTGCACTGGCCTAGACAACCAGTTCTTTCTATGGGCTGGTGAAAGAACAGTTAGGAAGGATCTGTCTCTCCTACTCTAATATCTTTAGAGAGTAAATGAGATTGTTTTCAGAGGCCAGTTCTTATGAAAAGGAAACACTAAGAACAAGATGAGATAAAATCACCAATCATTTTTTGAACACCAATGAAAATAGTGAACTTTTATGAGAAAGAATAAGTAGTGGGGACATTATCGTTTGTTTTGCACATGAATTGAGTTAGGCTAGTCCGCCTGTACTGGTTTGGTTTTTTTTTTCCTTTTTCTTTTTTGGGTGAGGGGAATAGGGGAGCTGTAAAGCCTCCCACTATGAGGAAAATTTATCTCAAAATAATATTTAAATGAAATTATAACAAGTGATTATTTCTCAGACAGGTATCTTTGATTTATAAGGTTCAGAATGAAGCAGTTAGTGGAAATGATGATACTAAGTCAGGCCAGGAGGCCTCCCCTGACCGTGAGGAAAAATTTCCATATAAGATTTTTATAAATATTTGTTAACTTTGGAACCCCATGCAAGCTAGGCAAGTGCTCTACTGAAGAGCTACAACCCCAGACTCAGCATATCACTTTTTTTTTTTTTTTTTTTTTTTTTTTTTTTTTTGGTTTTTCAAGAAAGGGTTTCTTTGTGTAGCTTTGCGCCTTTTGAACTCACTTGGTAGCCCAGGCTGGCCTTGAACTCACAGAGATCCGCCTGGCTCTGCCTCCTGAGTGCTGGGATTAAAGACGTGCGCCACCACCGCCCGGCAACATATCACTTTTTAAGTGCTATCAAATTCACTAAAGCAGAATTCCTTAAAAGTGAGTTTCTTAAATTGTTGTACATGGATTTAATCTATGTGTATGGGCCTTTTGCCTGACTTCATGCATGTGTACCACATGTGTGCTTGGTGCCCCATGAAGGTCACGAGAATGGTTGTATCTCATGGAAATGGAGTTACAGGTGGTTGTGGGATAACATGCGGTGCTGGGAATCTAGCCCATGTCCCTGGAAGAGCAGCTAGTGTTTTTAAGTGCTGAGCCAGCTCTCCACCCCAAACTGAGTTTCTCAGACTGGAGTATAGGCATGTTCAGACAGTGTACATGCACATGCACATAGGAGGTATAGGGAAGTGAAATGCAGGCTCTCCTCTGGTCAGCGTGAGATAGGTATGCATGTGAAGGTTAGGGTTATTCTTACATAAAGTTTGAGGCTAAAACAAAGGACTTCAAGCCATGTTCTGTTGTGTGGTAGTCCTTTATATGGTAGTGTTCTCTGTGTACTTGTTTGCAAAGCAGTGATTAAGAACATGATTGGCTAGGTACAATTTTCTCTTGAGTATTTTCCAAGATGGTTCATTCACCAAGGAAACATTGATAAAGTCTTATTAATTTCTCAGTTACTAGTTATAACAACCATTAGTATGCTGCTCAAGGACTGGGATTCCCTTTATCTCATGATTGACAATGGTTTTTCTTTAAAAACCATGAAATTTTTATATCGGTTTTTTATTAATAAAAAGATGTCAAACTGGGTGGCAGTGGTTGCACACACCTTTAATCCCAGCACTTGGGAGGCAGAGCCAGACAGATCTCTGTGAGTTTGAGGCCAGCCTGGGCTACAGAGTGAGTTCCAGGACAGGCACCAAAACTACACAGAGAAACACTGTCTCGAAAAGCAAAAAACAAAACAAAACAAAAGTGAAAGAGAGATGTCATGCTGAAGCCTCATTGTTGAGTTGTTATTAATGAGGCAGGGTCTCCTGTAACCCAAGCTTGATCTTTATACAAATCTGGGTAGCCTTGAACACCTAACCCTCCTCTCTTTACATTCCAAGTGTTGGAATTAGAGGTGTTTGACATCATGTCTGCCTTTCTATAGTTTTAAGGAAAAAGAACTATCCTTTAAAAAGAAAATGACACTTACTATAGTTTTTCTTTTGAAAGTGATGGTTGGCTTGAATTAAATAAAGAAACATTTTGGGGCTCAGTGGTTTACGAGCACTTGCTGCTTCTGCAGAGGGTCCTGGTTCGAATCCTGGCACCCAGTGATAACTCATAAAATCTGATACACTCTTCTAGCTTCTTCAGGCACCATACACATACATGGTATACATACATACATGCTGGCAAAACATTTATACACATTAAATAATTAATGTGTTTTGAAAAAAAAGTTTGATGTTGACTATGTGGCTTTTGCTTGAAATTCCAGCATTTTGAGATACTAAAGCAAAAACATGTTGGCCAGGTGGGCTACAGAGTGAGACTGTCTTTAAATGAAAGTTTTAGAGAAAGCAGTATTGTGTACCTGTAAGCAGGAGGCTTGAGCCCAGGGGACTGATGTTCTATCCCTGGATGACAGAGTGAGACCTCCCCCATAGCAAAAATAAAAAAGTTCTTTCCAAGATTCCTGTCCTGACCTGTCAGTGTGTGCTTCCCTGTGCATTCCCATGGCTCTCCTCCTGTCTGTCCTGACCTGTCAGTGTGTGCTTCCCTGTGCATTCCCATGGTTCTCCTCCTGTCTGTCCTGACCTGTCAGTGTGTGCTTCCCTGTGCATTCCCATGGTTCTCCTCCTGTCTGTCCTGACCTGTCAGTGTGTGCTTCCCTGTGCATTCCCATGGCTCTCCTCCTGTCTGTCCAGACCTGTCAGTGTGTGCTTCCCTGTGCATTCCCATGGCTCTCCTTCTGTCTGTCCTGACCTGTCAGTGTGTGCTTCCTTGTGCATTCCCATGGCTCTCCTCCTGTCTGTCCTGACCTGTCAGTGTGTGCTTCCCTGTGCATTCCACAGTGTCTGCTTCCCTGTGCATTTCCATAGTAATCAAGACTTCCAGAGTAGAAAAGGGGAGGGGGGAAAAAGGCAAAGCCTGAGGATTTTTTGGCTTTATCCTGGTTATGATAGCCTATATTAAGCAGTTTTGTATAAGTGTTTAAGGAAGCAGCAGTGTAGATACACACACACACACACACACACACACACACACACACACACACAGAGTTTTCCTAGCAAGTTCCTTTCTTTTGTTCCCATAGTTAGCTACTGTGCATCTGCGCATTTGTGGATTGCCACCACTATACCAGACACTCTGTATACAGTGTATAATGTGTGCATGTATGAGTTTCTTCACAGACCCCTGAGTGCTTTCTCCCACATCCAGGTGTCTTCTCAGGTGAAATGGTAGGGTGAATAGAAAGCCATGTTATGGTAAACATAGTGTAGGCCACGGGAGAAAGGTAGATGGCTACTACGATAAGTCTGAATTTTCCCTCAGCAGCCTGGGCCTGCTGTCTTCTGGGCCCTGTCTGTAGGTTGATTGCCGCCTTTCTGCTCTCTGGCACTGAGGTAGCAGGTGTGAACTCTATAGAAAACCTTGTGTCTCTTGGAAATGAGAGTCCTTAGATGAACATTTATGTTATCTTTGCTATCTGTTACTTTGTTTTGACAGAGAAGCTTCTAGTCTGTGCTGCAAGTGTGGGCAAAGTGTTTATTGCCGCCTGAAGCAGATGTTTCCAGTTTAATAGTGACATCAAGAGAGTGAAGCTGATACAAAGATTCACCAAGTGATTTAGCTTTGGGGTTCCAACTTCACAGTTATTTTCTGTTTGCACAGACTAATTTTAGAGAAAAGGGAAGAGTGATTCATGCTTTCTGGGAAACGGGAAGAACTGGGAAAACGGAACTTTGAACCCTTGAGTCCTGGAAACACTTGTGCTGTGAGAGTCCTCCCCACCCCTCCCGTCCTCTACACAGCTGTCGTGCTGACACCCCGGTTGGGTCGGAGTCTTGCGGGGGTGTTGGGGCAGGAGGTGTGTGCTTACATTGACTGCTCTGTTGCAGTTTCACTGTCTTCTGAAAATTGCAGTAACTTTGTATCTCACACATCTCATTCCTAAGCTTTTGTTCTCCTTAACACTGGATCATATGTATGTGTGTATAGCATCTCTCTTTTAAGTGAAAGCAAATTTTATTTTTCTTTTGAAGAGTAAGTAGTATCTAGGTGTTAGTACAGTTCGGGAGACTGAAGAATGGTCATGAGTCCAAGTCTCGCCAGCCTAGGCTAAGAAGGGGTGGGCAGGTGGGCTTGGTAGATGGTTCATGATTAAGAGCGCTTACTGCTTGCTCCTTCAGAGGATCAGAGTTCAGTTCTCAGTATCCATATTGGATAACTCACGGTTGCCTGTTACTCCAGTCCTAGGGGATCCAACACTCCTTTCTGGACAATCACACGTGCATACTCACACACACACACACACACACACACACACACACACACCAGCACTGTCATTTTCTAGCTATTTGAGTAAACTTTCTTTCTATACTAACTTAGCATAATATATGGATATATAGTCTCTACAAGACATTTGTAGTGGCATATAACCTTTAAAAACCTGTACCATCAGAAACCATTTCTTGTTAGGCTCTTGTGGTTTAAGCTACAAAGCAGAGACTAATCAGGACATTGGTACACAAGCACCACAGTCCTTGGTTCATTTTTTTAGTGAAGTTGAAGTTTGACATTCCACTTAAAGAATCTTAACATTTTCTCTTTCATTCTGTGATGACTTCATGGCTAGGTGAAAAACTACGAGTCCTTGGTTACAACCAGAATGGCGAGTGGAGTGAAGTTCGCTCCAAGAATGGACAGGGTTGGGTGCCAAGCAACTACATCACTCCAGTGAACAGCCTGGAGAAACATTCCTGGTACCATGGACCTGTGTCCCGCAGCGCAGCAGAGTATCTCCTCAGCAGCCTTATCAATGGCAGTTTCCTGGTTCGAGAGAGTGAGAGCAGCCCTGGGCAGCTGTCCATCTCCCTGAGGTATGAGGGACGTGTGTATCACTACAGGATCAATACCACCACAGACAGCAAGGTAAGACCTGTCAGCAACCACCTGTACATGTGGAGATGTATTGAACAGGGTTAAAGTAGAAAATCATTTTTATGTCTGATGTAAAGTATTGCCTAATTGTGTGAGTTTGGGCTGTTCATGTTAGAGCTTCCTTCTTTCAAAACTACTCGGTAATAAGGTTAAAATTGTAGATAATTAATAGTTTAAGGGTAAGCTATATTTGAAGGTGAGGAATGAAGTGATGTATACATGTTAGCTGTTTTAATCAATAGCACAAACCCACACCAAGTACATAAAAACAGAAGTTACAGATCAGCTGTAAGCTGTGGTGAGTAAGCCATTAAAAAGTTCATAGAGTAAGGATTCAAGAGTTTGGAGACTGGTGTTTCTCATTAGTATATGGTGATATAAATAAATCACCCAGCCACTTAGAAACTTGAATGTTGGGAAGCTCAGTCTCAGTAGAGTGAATGTGTTAGACCAGAACTTTTGAGGGCTAGAGAGAGGGCTTAGTGTGAAGAGTCCTGGCTACTCTTGCAGGGGCCCTAGGTTCAATTACAGCACCCCAGTTCTGAGAGATCCACTGCCCTCCTCTGGCCTCCATGGGCACCAGGTATACATGTGGTGCACAAACATGTGGGAAAACACTCATACACATAAATAAAGTAATTAGATTTGAAAACAAGAATGGAAGGTAAATTATCAGGCCCGCACTTAGGTCAGTTGTTCTAGTGAAAGGTTGGTTTAGGTTGAGAGCCCCCTTTTCTCTCACTGTAGGAAACACACAGGAAGCTGGGAATAAAGGCGTGAGCCACAGCCACCTGGCTACTTTTGAATTTTTTAATCACGTATAATGTGCTGTGTGTCCGAGTGTTGGTGAGTTTGTGCATGTGGATGCAGTGCCCACACAGACCAGAAGAGGACTTCAGACTCCCCTGGAACTGGAGTTGTGTGCTTCCTGGCATGGGTGCGGGAGACCAAACTCCAGTCCTCTCCAAGAGCAGTATGCACTTTTAACCACTAAGCCATCACTTCCGTCTCCTCCTTGTCTGTTATTAAACCCCATTTTGTAGGATTCTAAAGATTAAATGAAGCAATTTTTGTAAAGTTTAAAGCTAATACAGCATAGGAAATACATTACTAGTTTTCTTTCTCTTTTTGTACCATTATAAAAGCATAGTGTGCTGTGGGATGTTCTGTATGGCAAATGTGTTGCTCATTAGTCAATAAATAAAACACTGATTGGCCATTGGCTAGGCAGGAAGTGTAGGCGGGACAAGGAGGAGAATAAAGCTGGGAAGTGGAAGGCTGAGTCAGAGAGACACTGCCAGCCGCCATGATGACAAACAGCATGTGAAGATGCCGGTAAGCCACGAGCCATGTGGCAAGGTATAGATTTATAGAAATGGATTAATTTAAGCTGTAAGAACAGTTAGCAAGAAGCCTGCCATGGCCATACAGTTTGTAACCAATATAAGTCTCTGTGTTTACTTGGTCGGGTCTGAGTGGCTGTGGGACTGGCAGGTGACAGAGATTTGTCCTGACTGTGGGCCAGGCAGGAAAACTCTAGCTACAATAGTGTATTGTCTATGGCCTGGTGTAGCTAGAGTTTTCCTGCCTGGCCCACAGTCAGGACAAATCTCTCTCACCTGCCAGTCCCACAGCTGCTCAGACCCAACCAAGTAAACACACAGAGACTTATATTGCTTACAAACTGTATGGCCGTGGCAGGCTTCTTGTTATCTAGTTCTTCTATCTTAAATCAACCCATTTCTATTAATCTATAAGTTGCCACATGGCTCGTGGCTTACCTTGTATCTTAATGTCTTCTCATGGGGGCGGCTGGCAGCGTCTCTCTGTCTCTCTCTCTCTCTGTCTCTCTCTGTCTCTCTCTCTCTCTCTCTCTCTCTCTCTCTCTCTCTGCCTTCCAGTTCCCAGAATTCTCTTCTCTGCTTGTCCCACCTATACTTCCTGCCTGGCTACTGGCCAATCAGTGTTTTATTTATAAACTAATCAGAGCAACACACTTAACATACAGAACATCCCACAGCAGGTAATGTAACAAGACCCAACAGTTATTAGTTGTTCGCTTTTGTTTGTCTCTTGACAAATACCAGAGAGAAACAGTTAACAAATATTTATATTAACTCACGATTTCAGAGAGTTCAGTCTGTTTCTAGTGGCTGTTTCTAATTCTTTCAGGCTGTGGTCAGGTAGAACATCATGGTGGGGTCATGTGGTGGAGCAGAACTGCTCACCTCATAGCCACCAGAAAGGGAGCAGAGAGAAGCGGCGTACTGATTGGACCCATCAGCTGAAGAACAGCCAGCCCTTCAGCATAAGTCTTTTGGGGGACACTGTGCATCTACTCCCTGACACAAACACAGCAGAAATGATCACGCCGATATGCCAGACTTAGGCAAGAACATTGATTCACAGCCACAGTATTTATGGAAGTCCCAAGCAGTGTAATTTATTAATAAATGATCATATATTGTTAACATAGACTCTCCTACAGAAACAGAAATGAACATGATGTTCTATATACAAGTCCATAGGAAGCTGTGGCCTACTGGCTACCTATATCACCATGTCTATTTGTTTCTGTAGTATCTGAAGCTACTTTCTATTTCTAAGTAGACCTGAGTAGTTGCTACAGAGACTATGTAGCCCCAAGCCTAAGATACCTGGTTTCTATCCCTTTACAGTGAATTTTTCTGGCCTCTCTTATGGATGAGTTTCATACACGTAAAGTTGATTGACAGAGTAATATTTGCCAGAGAATTGTGGAGAGGAGTGTGTGAGTGATCACTAATAGCTATGGGTTTTCTGTGGGGAATGATGAAAGTACTTCGATGGACTTGGATAGTGGTGGTTGATTGCGAGCCTTGTAAATGTACCAAAGGCTATGGAATTGTATACTGTAAAATACTGAATTTTATAGCATGTGAGTAACAGTTTAATAAAGGGAACTGACAGAAAGCAGACACTGGGTAACATTGTATGGTGTCCTTTACATGCAGGTCAGACAGAGCTAGTTCCACATGCTGGGAAGTGTACATCGTGGAAACCTTTGCAGGGGTTAACAGCTAGCTAGCAAGGAGTCTGGGTGCTAACTTTTTGTTTGTTTTAAACAATGGCTTGTTATTTATCTAAACAGTAGCCTGGGCATGATGGCACATCCCCTAATCCCAGCACTCATGAAGCAGAAGCAAGAAAATCACAAGTTGGAGACCAGACTGGGTTATATAGAGGGACTCTGTGTAAATTAATCAGTCAGTTAATTAGAAACAAACAAATCATACTCTTTTAGAAGATAAAGCCAGCCTGGCGTTGGTGGCACATGCCTCCCAGCACTTAGGAGGCAGAGGCAGGCCTAATCTACAGAGCGAGTTCCAGGACAGCCAAGGCTGTTACACGGAGAAACCCTGTCTGGAAAAACCAAAAAAGAAAAAAGATAAAGCTAAAGACTATCTTATTTTACACTTCTTACTAATTATCACAAATTAACAAGCATCTTGTTAATAACTCTGAAATCCAATTCTCTCTCTCTCTCTCTCTCTCTCTCTCTCTCTCTCTCTCTCTTCGGTTTTTCGAGACAGGGTTTCTCTGTGTAGCTTTGTGCCTTTCCTGGAACTCACTCTGTAGCCCAGGCTGGCCTCAAACTCACAAAGATCCACCTGCCTCTGCCTCCCAAGTGCTGGGATTAAAGGCGTGCACCACTACTGCCCAGCTTATATCTCTTTTTTTAATGGCCTAGACATTTGAAAAGGATGTTGTAAAAATAAATAAAAATTATAATTATGTGATGATTAAGTAAAAATTATACCCATATAACCTCCCAATATCTAAATTAGTGGCTGTCAGTTTATGTTCCCCATGGAGGCTAAGTCCTACTTTATTAGCTTAGGAGGCAGATCCTGATTGTCTATTTCAATCACATCTCTCAGGTTTGGGTTGTACAGTCTCTTTTTTTTGTGGCAGTTTCTTGCTCTAGCATAGGCTGACTTGAAACTCCTGGGGTTCCTCCTCCGGAGTCTTCTGAGTGCTGAATTACACATTCTGTAGTCTTGCTGCTTAGAAATAGTCTGAGGACTAGCCTGCCTGATGTCTCTGCAGCCGTGTTGGACATTCTCCTTCAAGGCTAGTTTAGAAAGAATAGGAAGGATGCTTACAATGAGACTGAGCCGTCTCCCTTGCCCTGAGCGTTGACATTTACTTTGCCTTAATTGCGATAACCTTCTGGAGCGCTAGTAGCACTCGCATACACCACCTGTAATCCCTGTGCCTTGCAGGTGGGGGCAGAAGCATCAGGAATTCAAGGCCAGCCAGGCCTACATAATGGAGACCCTGTCTCAAAACAACAACAACAAAACAAACAAACAGAAAACTAGGCCAGGCACAGTGGTGCACACCTTTAATTTGAGCATTCTGGAGGCAGAGGCAGGTGGATCTCTGTGAGTTCAAGGACATAGTTGAGACCCTGTCTCAAAAACAAACCAATGTCCCATCTTCATGTCTCTTGGGCAGTGAAGTGCATGGTTTGAAAAGGACTCCTTGCCGTCCGGTGTCGCTGAGTCCGCTTCTCTCCCCAGGTGTACGTGACCGCCGAGAGCCGCTTCAGCACGCTGGCAGAGCTTGTTCACCACCACTCGACGGTCGCCGACGGGCTGGTGACCACACTCCACTACCCAGCACCCAAGTGTAACAAGCCGACCGTCTACGGTGTGTCCCCTATCCATGACAAATGGGAAATGGAACGGACAGATATTACCATGAAGCACAAACTTGGGGGCGGTCAGTACGGAGAGGTTTATGTTGGCGTCTGGAAGAAGTACAGCCTTACAGTTGCAGTGAAAACACTGAAGGTGGGTTGCTGAGAGTTAAGTTTCCAGGCCTTTTTGTGGAAGATGAGTGTGCCCTTCTCCAGCTTTGGAACACTTTCCACCCACTGGTGCCAAACCCTTCAGCAAATGGCAGTGATTAACCCTAGTGCCGTTGCCGACAGCGCAGGGCAGATTATTCACTGCAGTACAACCCACGTGCGGGAAAGGCTTGTCTCTGGAGGCTGGTGATAGAGAGCACAGTGGGAATTTAGAAGCAAATTAGAAGTTCTACTGAGAACAAGCCCTGCTGAGCAGAGTTCTCCGTGCGGGCTGCGAATCATGGGCTCCCTATTTTGGTCTCGATCCTCCTGCCTTTTGTTTCTCCCTTCTGCCTCCTTGCAATTAGAGACACCCTTTTTAGTTAGAGTAAGAATGACAGGGTGTCACTAAGTAGTCCAGGTTGGCCTTCCAGTCACAATCCTCCTGCCTTAGCCTCCCAAGTGCTACCATGCACTACCATGCCCTGCTCGATCACTTCTTGTTTGTGAACTCATGAAAGTCCCCTTTCTGATCCCAGTGTCTCTTTTTTAAGTGTCCTGGTATAAAATTGCAGAGTTGTCCATCATGCGGTACCCTGGTGTGTCACTTATGTGTGTCACTTATGTGAGCTGTCCTCATAGGTGGCAGTCAGCCCCGTTGACAGAGCATGTTGGGGATGTGAAGGAAGCAGGGAGGCCTTGCGCATGCACTTTGTTCTTTAAGAAACGCAGGACCTAACCAGAAGGTCAAACACTAACTAGCAAAACGGAGTCTCAGCCCTCCCTCTGTTGTGGTGAGCTGTAAGATGAGGCTGTGGAATTTTGCTACCCTGTTTATTTTTACTCCAATGTCTGACACTAGATAAATTCAAGGACAGTATACTTAATTGTTCTTCTGTAGAGCGTATTAGGTTGTGTAAAATTTCTTAAGGTAATATACTAAAATACTCAAATGATGATCCCTTTTACTTTCAAAAAATTATTTTTATTGTACGTCTATGAGTGTTTTTGCCTGTATTTTAAGTTCACCACATGGGTGCAGTGCCCAGGGAGGCCAGAAGAGGGCATCAGAGTCCTTAGAACTAGAGATGGTTATGAGCATGTGGGTGCTGGGGACCAGACCCAGGTCCTCTGCAAGAGCAACGAGTGCTCTTAACCACTGAGCATCTCTCCTGCCCTTTACTTTTATACTTGAAGTAGGCTTATGAACTGACTTACCTGAATGAGAGGGAGGTTTGACCTCCTTTTTGTCTGTCTGTCTGTGCGTCTTACCTACTGTCTGGCTTTAACAGGAAGACACAATGGAGGTGGAGGAGTTCCTGAAAGAAGCTGCCGTGATGAAGGAAATCAAGCATCCTAACCTAGTGCAACTGTTAGGTAAGAAGCCCAAACTCTAGGTGTCCTTAGGGCCGTGCTCCCATCCAGCCCCTTGTTGTCTTCAGATCACGTTTGTGCGGAATGTTCTGTTTTGTTTCAGCACCATGGTGGAAGTGCTAGATGTAATCATAAGCTGGGGGTGCAGACCAGGGGTAGAGCTAGTAAGCATCAAGTCTTAGGCTTAGTACTGCAAACACACACATATACATACTCATCCTTTATCATTTAATTAGTAGACTGTTTAAAACAAAAAACAGTGGCCCAAGTTGATGGCTTTAAAAAAAAAAACTTTTATTTTTCATTTTGATTTATATGTATGCATGTTTTGCTTGGATGTATATGTCTGCAGTGCCTAAGGAAGCCAGAGGAGGACATTGGATCCCCTGGAACTGGAGTTGTAGATGGCTGTAAGCCACCCTGTGTGTTTTAGGAATCAATTCTGGGTCCTCTGGAAGAGCTGCCAGTGCTCTTAACCACTGAACCAACTCTCCAGCCCCTTTAATTTTTTTTTTCTTAGTTTATGTGTTTAGGTGTTTTGCCTACATGTGTGTCTGTGTACTACATGTGTGCCTAGTGCCCTTGGAGGCCAGAGGACAGCATTGGATTTCCCGGAACTAGAGTTACAGATGGTTGTAAATTGCCATGTGGATGCTGGGAATCAAACCCAGGTCCTCAGAAGAGTAGCCAGTGCTCTTAAATGCCCATTCATCTCCCTAGCCACAAATTGATTGCAATATGTAAAGCTGTCCAGTTGGTGATTTCCCCAGATTCAGAGTTCATAAGCATTCAATATGGCATCAAAAAATTGTCATGAAATATTAAGAGACATTAAGCAAAGGACCACTGAAAAAGTGAATGAAAACTTGTAGCTGATCAGTTTATTCAAGCAGGAAATGGATGTGCTGCAATGGGTTAGTTTCTTACCTGTTTGGACTACAAAGGAGCCTTTGATTAAACATTTTCCCTTTTTAAAAATCAGGCCTTGGGGGGGGGGGGCGGGGGCGGCGGTGTTGGTTCAAGACAGGGTCTCACTATGTAACCCTGGCTGTCCTGGAATCTACTCTGTAGACCAGACCACTGCCCAGCTGGATCATTTTTTTTGAATATTCAAATTAAGTAAGCTAGGCAAAAAGAAAAATAATTAATATGGAATCTGCCATGTATCAATGAAATCCTTAACTATGGAGGCAGTTTTTTACAAAATCGAGGCAGCCAGGTGGTGGTGGCTCATGCCTTTAATCCCAGCACTCAGGAGGAAGAGGCAAGTGGATCTCTGTGAGTTTGAGGCCAGCCTGGTCTACAGAGCGAGATCCAGGACAGGCACCAAAACTACACAGAGAAACCCTGTCCCAACCCCCCTGCCCCCGAAAACAAAAGACAGAGTAGTTGGAGGCAAGCGAGCGTCAGCACACACTTTAGTTCTGTTCCTTTAGATGAGCAGGGTTTGCACACAGTTGAAGTGGGGAGTGGGGCACATACAGAGCTCCAGGAAGTTTGGTCTCACTCCTTGTCAGGTTCGTAGAAGAGAGTGCTTTTGCTTTCAGACAGATGCTGAGACAGTCTGTGAAGCTGCAGAGGACAGCTCAGCAGGACAGACGCTTAGCAACCTGTTTTTAAGTTTTTGTTGTATTTATTTCATAGAAAGTGGTGAAGATTGTCCACTTGTTCTTGGTCAGGTGTGTGTACCCTGGAGCCGCCCTTCTACATTGTGACGGAATACATGCCGTATGGGAATCTGCTCGACTATCTCCGGGAGTGCAATCGCGAGGAGGTGACAGCCGTGGTTCTGCTCTACATGGCCACTCAGATCTCTTCCGCCATGGAGTACCTGGAGAAGAAGAATTTCATCCATAGGTGTGCAACCCTGACCACTGCGTGTGACTAACCACAGGAATGTGAAGGCAATAATTGGCCAGAACATTTCACAGGGAGAAAATCTCTGTTACAGTCTCAAACCAGAAAGCCCGGTTGCCTGACACTACATCTAGGATCCTTTTGCTCCATCTAGTGGCCACAGTTTTGAAGTATGATTCTGTCCTAGGAAAGTGTTTTAAAGCCTTCAGGGAGGGGTCTGTTGCTTCCCCTTCAAATGTATCCCATCATACTTAAAAAGGAATTCATTTTGTCTAACGTCTGTCTTCTGCCTCCTTGTGGTTACTCAGTGAGTGGTAGAAATTAGCAAGTTTCCATGTTGGTGATTATCATAAAGTAGTACAGTGTTAGTTAGCATTTCCTTATCAACTGGCTGTAGCACAAAGAACCAAGACTAGAGTGTTCAGACCCGTATCAGCCGGAATAATGCAGGGTTCTCTTTCCCATAGAGATCTTGCTGCACGGAACTGCCTAGTGGGAGAAAACCATGTGGTAAAAGTGGCTGACTTTGGTTTAAGTAGACTGATGACTGGAGATACCTACACTGCTCACGCTGGAGCCAAATTTCCTATTAAATGGACAGCGCCTGAGAGTCTGGCCTACAACACCTTTTCAATTAAATCTGACGTCTGGGGTAAGATTGATACAACTTCTTACATGTGCTTCATTTATTTATTTATTTAACATTAGCTATGGCCGGCCTGGTATTCACTATATAGCCTAGGCCAAAACTTGGGGCAGTTCTTCAGCCTCCATCTCCTGAGTGAGGACCATAGGCATGTACCACCATGCCCAGCTAATTCCCTTAGTTCACCAGAGCTTTTATGATGTTCAGATAAAAAAAAGTACTTGGAGAGGCTGGTGGAAACAGCTGGGGAGGAATAAACACCTGTAATACCATCACTCAGGCATCTGAGATAGGAGGCCTGGGAGTTTGGAGTGAGGCCAGCCTGAGCTACTTACTTAGCATGTTGAAGGGCAGCTTGAGTTACGTAGGGATGGGGTATAGTTTAGTGGTAGAGTACTCGTCTGGCTGCTACAAGACCCTGGGCCATTCCCCAGCATAGGGGTTGGGAGCAGAGACAATGGGAACACTGTAAGTGTTATAGTTGGGGCATGGTAGCAGATGCCTGTACTTCAGCATTCTGGATGCTCAGATGCTCAGATCCTTGAGTCCTACCTGCAATATGGCGAGACTCTGTATGAACAACAAAGTAGCTTGGCATGGCAGCATAGGCTCTGAACTCAGCACTCAGGAGACTGAAGGAGTAGGAGCACCTAGTGGAGTACAGGCCAGCCTGGGCTATAGAGTAACTTCTAGGCCAGCCTGGACTATGTAAGAGCCTGTCTGGGGTGAGGGGTGGGGCGCTTGAAAAAGGGTCCAGTCCAGACCCCATCCTGCACTGGAGTTGTGATAGTCCTTCCTCTCTAAAGCTTCCTGCTCTTTGTGTGAGGTTTGGCTCACTTATGGAATTCTGACATGGGGAACACTCTGTGTAAGAAAGGTCTGATAATGCTTCATTGAGAATTTGTCCTTGTCCTGGATCTAATTTCTACTGCCACGAGAAGTAGAATGACTAACTAGAGAGACCCAGTAGACCAAATTAGTATAGAAATTTGGAGTTGGGGCCAATCGAAATTAGTTTTTAATCTCTTTACACAGCTTTTGGAGTACTGTTGTGGGAAATTGCTACGTATGGGATGTCGCCATATCCGGGTATTGACCTATCTCAAGTCTATGACCTGCTGGAAAAGGGATATCGAATGGAACAGCCTGAGGGATGCCCCCCTAAAGTATATGAACTTATGAGAGCATGTAAGTGTTTTACATGTTTGAGCTTTGAAAAAGAACCAGCAGCAGGATGGTTAATGAAATCTGCACCATTTCTGCTCTCAGCCTTAGACTGGGTCTGGTCTCATTAACAGTTAAAGAGCTTGTCATCGACAGGGCCAGTTGGCAGAGTGCATGATGTACCATTGAGTCTCATTGGAATCCTAAGAATAGTTGTCTGTGGCCCAAATATAGAGCCAATTTCTGAAAAAACATTTGTATATTTGATAGACAATGAGAAACTGAGTTCGCATAATAAGTTACGAGGATTGGCTGCTCTCAGCTAGATGTGAATGGTTACTGAAGACTGATTGTTAAAATAACCTCAAATGGGCTGGGAGGTGGCTCAGTGGGTAAGAGCACTTGCGCTGTAAGCATGGCGACTTGAGTTCAAATCCCTGGTAACCGTGTAAAAAGCCTGGCTCAGCTGCACATGCCTGTAACCCCAGCATCAGGGATCTCACGGGGTCCAGGAGCTCACTGGCCAGCCAGCATACTTAGCTGAAGTGGCAAGCTTCTGGTCAGTGAGAGGCCCCATGTCAAGGCAGTAAAGCATAGAACAGTAGAGAAAGACGTCCTGTGTTTTTCTGTGGCTTCCACATGCCTTACATGTGTACATCTAAGTGCACGCTCCCATGCATTTATTACACACAAAAAAGCCAAAAAGTAATCTCTTATGAATGTGGACAAAACATCAGACCCTTGCTGAGGATGCAGCACACTTAGGAATATGTGTAGTAATGAAAATGTGCTTGTGTTCACACATTTCTCTATCATTACTTTTTTACTGTATTATTTTCTCATTGAGCATTTGTGTCTCATGCTACCCTTTATCAAGTGGATACTCTATAATCTTCCTGATAGCTTGTTAAACTTCTGAATTTATACACTCAATATTTAGGAACCTGGGTGTGCTTTGTTGTTTTTTGTTTGGTTGGTTTTAAAGACAGTGTGTCACCATGAAGCCCCAGCTGGCCTGGAACTCACTGTGTCTGGCAGACTGGCCTTGACCCATAGAGATCTGCCTGCCTCTCCCTCTTCGATGTTGGGATTAAAGGTATGTGCTACCATGTGTAGCCAGTTATTTTTTAAATTACATTGATTTATTTATGGGGCTTGAGTGTGTGTACTGCAGCATTAGTGTGGGAGCCGAGAGAATTTGTATAAGTAAGTTCTCTCATTCCACCGTGTGGAAGCCAGGGATTGAACGCAGGTTGTCAGGCTTGGTGGGAACACTTTTGCCACTGAGCTATCCTACCAGCCCCCCAGCTCACTTCTCTAATAGAGGGAAATTTGCCATTTTCTAAGCATTGTCCCCAACTTTTCTTCACTTTTGTAGTAGTGGGAATGGGAACCAAAGCTAAATAGGACCAGCACAAGGAGTGGGCACTCACACCTCAGGGCTGGACCGGGAGTTAGCCACACATCCCCCACTCCCATGCACGTGCCGCACTCTGATAGGCACATACTGTGATGTGTGGACCCCATTACTGGTGTGCTGCCGGGCATGGCTGTCAGGAAGGCTGTAAGTTCTCTTATACTGCAGGCTGGAAGTGGAGCCCTGCCGACAGGCCGTCTTTTGCTGAAACCCATCAAGCTTTTGAAACCATGTTTCATGACTCCAGCATCTCTGAAGGTAAGTCTTCCGGCGGGAGGTGACGACTGGTGGCCAGGTGCAGGGCTGTGATGGTCATTTCAAAAATGAGCAGCTCCTACAGTTTTTAAGGGTTGAAAGTTGACTTTTGACCTTTATTATTCTCATGTTACTGCTGTTTTATACCTTTTTAGTTCTGTGTTGTTTTTTTTTTCCCTTTCTTTTATTTGTTTTTTTTGAGACAGGGTTTCAGTGTACATCCCCAGCTCTTACTCTGTAGACCAGACTGGCCTCGAACTCACAGAGATCTGCCTGCCTCTCTGCCTTCTGAGTACTGGGATTAAAGGTATGTGCCACCACCGCCCTGGAGTTTGGGGTTTTCTATATCATATTCCATTGAAATTACATTTTGATTTGAAATTTGCTCGGTCTCTACAAAGAAAATCAGTAACTTCAATAGTTCTTAACACAATACGAAGAAGATTGTAAAAATAAGTGTGAAAGTGTTCTAGGAGCTGGAAAAACATCTCAGCAGTCAGGACACTTAGTGCTCTTGCAGAGGGCCAGAACCAGAATTTATTTCTCAACACCCACTTTGGGTGACTCACAAATACCTGTAACTCTTGGCTCTAGAGCAGTGGTTCTCAACCTATGGGTTGTGACCCCATGGGGGTTTGTTGAAAGACCCTTTCACAGGGGTCACATATCAGATACTAAAGGGTCATGGCATTAGGAAGGTTGAGAACCATTGCTCTAGAGGCTCCAGTGCCCTCTCCTGGTCTCTGTGTGCACTTGCACTCATGTATGTATACCCACACATATGTACATAATTAAAAGTAAATCTTTAAAAACAAATGGATTCTAGGCCGGGCGGTGGAGGTGCACACCTTTAATCCCAGCACAGAGAGCCAGGCAGATCTCTGAGTTGGAGGCCAGCCTGGTCTACAGAGCAAGATCCAGGACAGGCATCAAAACTACACAGAGAAACCCTGTCTCGAAAAACGAAATAAACAAACAAATAAATAAATAAATATATTCTAATTCTAAACCACATCTAAGGCAAGGCCTAGACCCCCTCCCCATCAATATCACAAAATTTCATTTCTAGAAATAGAGTATAACCAAGATTTCTCTAGACAGATGTGTCATCTGAGTATAGTTTATAATACTGAAAAACGTAGGAACAATCTAAGCATCTAGTGGACTGTTGATTGTATAACCACATAACTGAATACTTAAATTATATTCTTAAATATATTAAGCTATCAATAGAGATAAGCTTGTCCTTACTCAAGAAATGGGTATATGGACACAGAGGAAGTATATGGACACATGCAGGAAGTTGCTTGATTTTGTACGTAGTACTCACATCCAAAGAAGTCAAGCAATAAGCAGTGTGGTGGCACACCAGTTCTTTCAGCACTCAAGAGGCTAAGGCTGGAAGATCTCAAGTTCAAGGCTAGCCTGAGATATATCATGAGACTATTAAAGTTAGTAACCTGCTTTCTTGTGCTCTGGAGTGAGAGCCTGTTCTTGGAGAGCTAAGACTACAGAAGTCCTAGTTTCACCTGTCTATTAGACACTGTGATACAGTTCTGAAGTTTGTACAGACTTTCCTCCCTTTATCATTGCACAGAATTGATCTTGTAATTTAAGTTTTCAAATGTTAGAAAAAATTAAGAGTTGAATTTTGTCTTCCTCTAGTGATTAATCACATGAGGTAAGAAAAAAAGAGAAACAGAAGTACATCATCAACATTTCAATAAAAATATCTTCCTCCTCCTTCCCTGAGTTGTCCATAACACACACACACACACACACACACACACCACACACACACACACACACACACACACCCCAAATAAATGTAATAAAAATTCTTTGAGTGGTAACATTTTTACAATTTAATTGATTGTGTTTCATTTTTATTTAGGAATAAAGAGTGTACTTTTGCCTCAGTAAAAGCGACAAAGCTCAGCCAGGCAATGGTGGCGCATGCCTTTAAACCCAGCAACATGGGAGGCAGAGGCAAGTGGATCTCCGGGAGTTCAAGGCCAGCCAGGGCTACATAGTGAGACCGTTTCAAAAACAAAACAAAACACATTTTGAGGCTGGAGAGGTGGCTCAGAGGTTAAGAGCACTGGCTGTTTTTCCAGAGGGCCTGAGTTCAATTCCCAGCACCCACATGGTGGCTCACAACCATCTATAATAGATCTGGTGTCCTCTTCTGGCCTGCAGGCAGAACACTGTATACATAATAAATAAATCTTTTTAAAAAGTCACAAAAGTCATGACTTGGTTAAATCAGCCAAGGGTGACCGATAGAGTGAACACTATTTTGATAATCAGGTTTCATTTGGGGGAGGGTTGTTTTTGTTTATTAGTTTTTGTTTTTTAATGTTGGTACTTGGGCTCGAACTCAAGGTTTTCATGCATGTTAGACAGATACTCTACCACCCGAGTGACATCCCCAGCTCAAAAGAATCAGGCTTTTGTTTTTCCCATTGCAATTGGTTAGTTGGTGTGTGTGTGTGAGTGAGTGAGTGGGAGAGAGAGAGAGAGAGAGAGAGAGAGAGAGAGAGAGAGAGAATGAGAATGATTTGTTTCACTTGCATGAAATGGAATAAATTATATTACTCTCCTTTTCAGTGAAAACTGCAACCTAAAAATAGAAATCTCTCCAGACATGCGTCCTCTTTATTCAGCATCCGAACAGCACTTAGTAAGGGAGGCTCTCCAAATGCCCACTGAGCCCAGTAAGCATGTGAAGCTATGAGCAACGTCACTTGCCAGCAGGAAATAACAGATTAAACCGTGAGATTCCCATGGCATGCTTACCAGGATGAGCAAAATCAAGTTACATACACTACAGAATAACAGCATCCAGTTTTTGCAGGCATGCCGAGTAGGTAGCCAGAACATTTACACACTGGCAGTGTGGGTGTAAACTGATATGGCTGTTATATTGGTCAGAACCTGATATAAGATCAGTGAATGCGCACCCCATGACCTATCCGTTCACATCAATTAGATGTACATGGCCTTGTGAACCAACAAACTTGTATCAGGTTGTTTCTAGCAACATATTCATAGTAGCTACAATTGGAAACATCCTAAATAACCATCATTAGGAGGACAAATGAATTTTGGTAGTATCACACATCAGAATACTACTATACAATGAGGAAGAGATCCCACCACATGCAATTACATGTAAATCTGTAAGAATAATGCTGAGTAAAAAGAAATTGTACATAAGAGTATACATGGGGTTGGGCGGTAGCTCAGTTAGTAAAGTGTTTGGCATTCAGGTCAGAGGACCTGACTTCAGATCCCCAGCACCCACATGCAGAACTGGGCATGACAACACACCCCTGGGAGATGGAAATAGGAAGATCACTGGCTTGCTTGCCAATTGGTCTAGCTAAAACAGTGAGCGCTAGGCTGAGGAGAGACCCTGTCTCAAAAGGTAAGGTGGAAAGCAGTTGGGGAAGCACCTGGCATTGGCCTCTGTCCTCCACATATAGAAGCTCCTATGCACACATAAGATTATATACTCTGACTTCATTTATGTGTCTTTGTATAATTTATTTTTGTTATTTTCAAGATGACATCTTGCCATTTTGCTCAGGCTAGTCTCATATTTCTGGGCTGAATGGATCCCCCAGCCTCAGGCTTCTGAGCATCTGGGCCTATAGCACCGACTGTTCACTCAGCTGCATTTATGAACTTCAGTATTCTGCTCTCCTTTCCCCCTTTTCAGTTGTATGCCTTGTTCTCTATCTTAAGAGTGTCTTTTTGACCAGACCTTGTCTTTCTTACAGAGGTGGCTGAGGAGCTTGGGAGAGCTGCCTCCTCGTCATCTGTGGTTCCATACCTGCCTCGGTTACCTCTACTTCCTTCCAAGACTCGGACCCTGAAGAAGCAGGGGGAAAACAAAGAGAATGTAGATGGGGGTCTTGATGTCTCTGAGAGCCTGGCGTCCAGCTCAGCACCAGGTATGAGGGGTCAGAGCAGAGAGTGTATGCCTGAAGAACCAGTGTGTGACGCTTCTGGGCCTTGGCCCTGCCTTGCCAGTATGGGCGGAGCTGTCCATCCAGTATAGGGCCTGCTTACCAGCTCTGTTTTCTCAGCCCCTGGCTCCCACATAGTTACCCAGATAAGTGATGACAGGTGCATCTGGATTGTAGAGAGGGGTGCACACAGAACCAAGAGCAAGTGTCACCATTACTATCCACATCCCAACTGGACACTAATCACTGAAGCAGTGATGTTTGTTAATGTCCTACGTAAGGCCAACATCTGATGTGTAATAAATGCAGACAGAACTTTTCTAATTTAGTCATGCTAACTGGCTCACCTTTTGTCTTTCCTGTTACTGATTGGCCATTTCTCAGCAGGGTTCATTAGAAGTGCACAAGCCTCCAGTGGGTCTCCAGCTCTGCCTCGAAAGCAAAGAGATAAGTCACCTAGCAGCCTCTTAGAAGATGCCAAAGAGACATGCTTCACCAGGGATAGGAAGGGAGGCTTCTTCAGCTCCTTCATGAAAAAGAGAAATGCCCCCGCGCCCCCTAAGCGCAGCAGCTCCTTTCGTGAGATGGAGAACCAGCCCCACAAGAAATATGAACTCACGGGTAACTTCTCACCTGTTGCTTCTCTACAGCATGCTGATGGGTTCTCTTTCACTCCCAGCCAGCAAGAGTCGAATCTGGTGCCAGCCAAGTGCTATGGGGGGAGCTTTGCCCAGAGGAGCCTCTGTACTGACGACAGTGGTGGGGGTGGGGGCAGCGGCACTGCTGGGGGGGGGTGGTCTGGCATCACAGGCTTCTTTACACCTCGCTTAATCAAAAAGACACTGGGCTTACGAGCAGGTAAACCCACAGCCAGTGATGACACTTCCAAGCCTTTTCCAAGGTCAAACTCTACATCTTCCATGTCCTCAGGGCTTCCAGAGCAGGATAGGATGGCAATGACCCTTCCCAGGAACTGCCAGAGGTCCAAACTCCAGCTGGAAAGGACAGTGTCCACCTCTTCTCAGCCAGAAGAGAATGTGGACAGGGCTAATGACATGCTTCCAAAAAAATCTGAGGAAGGGACTGCTCCAGCCAGGGAGAGACCAAAAGCCAAACTGTTGCCCAGAGGAGCCACAGCTCTTCCCCTGAGAGCCCCTGACCCAGCCATCACAGAGAGCGACTCTCCAGGGGTAGGGGTGGCTGGGGTGGCAGCTGCCCCCAAAGGCAAGGAAAGGAATGGCGGGACGCGACTTGGAGTCGCTGGAGTCCCAGAGGATGGAGAGCAGCCAGGCTGGTCCTCTCCAGCCAAGGCCATAGCCGTCCTCCCAACTACCCACAACCACAAAGTGCCCGTCCTTATCTCACCCACTCTGAAACACACTCCAGCTGATGTGCAGCTCATTGGCACAGACTCTCAGGGGAATAAATTCAAGCTCTTATCTGAGCATCAGGTCACATCCTCTGGAGACAAGGACCGACCCCGACGGGTAAAACCAAAGTGTGCCCCACCCCCACCACCAGTGATGAGACTACTGCAGCATCCATCCACCTGCTCAGACCCCGAGGAAGAGCCGACTGCCCCGCCTGCAGGACAGCCCACTCCAGAAACCCAAGAGGGAGGAAAAAAGGCAGCTCCAGGGCCAGTGCCCAGTAGTGGGAAACCTGGGAGGCCAGTGATGCCTCCACCTCAAGTGCCTTTGCCCACATCTTCCATCTCGCCAGCCAAAATGGCCAATGGCACAGCAGGTACTAAGGTGGCCCTGAGAAAAACCAAACAGGCAGCCGAGAAAATCTCAGCTGACAAAATCAGCAAAGAGGCCCTGCTGGAGTGTGCCGACCTACTGTCCAGTGCAATCACGGAACCTGTGCCCAATAGCCAACTGGTAGACACTGGGCACCAGCTGCTTGACTACTGCTCAGGGTACGTGGACTGCATCCCTCAGACTCGAAACAAATTTGCCTTCCGAGAGGCTGTGAGCAAACTGGAACTTAGCCTACAGGAGCTGCAGGTGTCTTCTACAGCTGCTGGTGTGCCTGGGACAAACCCTGTCCTTAATAACTTATTGTCGTGTGTACAGGAAATTAGTGATGTGGTGCAGAGGTAGCCATTGTCAGCCTAGTGGGAAATGCACACATATCTGAGGGGAGAGGGAAAGGGACTCGTTTTCCTGTGTTCTTGTTTTTAAAAAGTGAAAGACTAATACTTGAGTGTGTTTATGTGAAGTACCTCAGATCCCTGAATTCTCACGTTTACAGGTTCATCTCAAAATAGCAAAAAAGGAAATCACATACGTAGATAAGTCCATCTGGTGGAGCGGGGCGGCGTGGACAGAGTTGGAAACTGCCCTGGGAAGTAAGGGAGCATCATGTGTATGTCCTAAAGTGCAGCCCCTCCCTGGCCGGACTAGCCTGTGGTGGTCCATTGGGCTGTCTCTGTGGTTCTGTAGATGAAACGGGCCTTGACCTGGCAGGTCCTGGGGTGATTGTGCTTCAGTTCACCACTCAAATTCGAGGAGCAGGAAAAAGCAGAGTGAGGATATAGCAGATGTCTTACTCAAGGCTGTTGGAAGTGGCTTTTGGACTTGCTTCCATGGGTCATTGCTGCTGTAGCAAGATCTGCAAATTCGATTGCTAGAATACTAAGCTGGGAAACGTGGCCCTTTCCATCTGCTTTTGTCCTGTTTACCATGGGTGCATTAGTGGGTGCAGGAAGTACAGAATTCGAGGGACATTTAGTCAGATTGACACCTCTAAATCTCTTAGGGTGATTAGCAGTCACCCCTCCCACTCTTCTAGTATGTTACTTCCTAATGGACCAGTGTCCACTGGCTGCTCGGTGGCTCTCTGTAAACCACGGGCGTAGGGGGGCTTCTTAGTGCTTCTTCTCTGTCCCTTGCTGGGCAGGCTGTCTTCCTTTATTTCTGACAGCATTCAGGGCATTACCCAGCGTCAATGTTGAAAATAGTGGTCACTACAGGTTCTCATAGGGGAGACCCTCTGCCCCTGAATACTGACAGGATGGCCACTTGAGCAGCTATGTATACTCCGTTTTTCATTAAATACCAAGGAGATGCAGTACCTTTTTGGGACTGGCTGGGCCCAGAGGCCTGAGACTGAGAAGAGAAGCTTGCTTGATCCACATGGCTATTTGCACCTTCCCCTTCCCTTAGTCCCACACTAATCTGGGTGGACAGTGGTCTGAGAAGGCCTTTCACTAAGGGCTTGCCTCCACAGTATTCCTCACCTTCTCTTTCTCTGCTCACGGAACACGCCACCCCCTTGTCTAACTTGGTGGAGTCTTCTGGGAATATATATATGTGTTGGGTTATTTATTTTGGTCTTTCACCTCTATTTTATTTTAAGAGTGCATTATAGAAGGAGTGGGTTATTTTCAGGGAGCACCAGTTAGACTAAAAAAACCTAAGGCTTTAACCTGCAAATAGGTTTTGCCCTTGAAAAATAGGCATTTCCCTTCCCTGATTACAGTTATGGAAGCTAATAGGGTAACATGGAATAGAAATTTAATAGGATACAAATTGTTAATGGTTTTGGTACTGGGTCTAATTTTAGTTTTTTGTTGTTGTTGTTGTTTTTTCACTTTGTGAACACCCCTTTCATTCCCCAAAGAGAACCTAATACAAAACATCTTGATTTTTTTTTTCTTCTTCCAAAAGAGTATTATTTAGGAAGATGGGCATTCAGCACTGAGCCATGTTTTCTTCCTGACCGTCATCGATCCACCATCAAGTAGCCGCCCCATCTTTTGATCTATTAATTGAAGGCAATTGCCCTCTCAAGAGTGTTTTGCAGACTAATATGCAGCTCCCTTTGAGAGCCTCTCTGGAGAGCTCTTTACTTAGTGTTGCTACATTGGGTTGCTTCTCATTCTCTCTGCTGAATCACAACTAGGAAACTTTAGAACTGCTGTGCTTACAGTAATGGGGCCAGAATCCTAAGGGGAAGCTAGTTCAGCTTGCATTTGGCATCCTTGACCAAGGAAGAAATTTAGTTTTCATTAGAAAGAAAGGCAATTTGGATACTTATCACTGCTGCTCAAAGGCGGCTCAGGGTAAGAGGAGGTTTGGAGTGGAGGAGAAGGGCTCCTGCAGGTGTTAGTGTTCCCAGCTGTGGTCTGGGTCTGCACAGCAGGGATCAAGTCAGTGGCCTCCTGGTAGCTGGAAGCGAATTTTCCCACCTCCTCCTCCTTCACCACTCCCCACCAGCCTGTGCTCCCCCGTAAACTTGAATCTCTTTTAGCAGTTAGCCTTGTATAGGTGGGGAGGAGAAAGCTAAAATTGGAGGCCATTATTAATGCTACTTTTAAAGTTTATCCCTGCCATAATGGGATGTCATAAGAGATGATTGTTGTTTTCAGGTTTGGGTCTTGTTTTGTTTTGTTTGTTGGTTGGTTGTTTGATTTTCCCTTCAGAGTTCTGAAAACAGACTTGGAGAAACACTACTGAGTATCTCAGCTCCCTTCTTTTCTCAGTCTGAGGGACTGAGTCAAGGCCAAGTCTCACTGAGGGCAGCACAGATCTGTCCTGCTTCAAGTGGGTCATCACGAAGTCCCTGAGTTGAACTGACCTTTTTCTCAACACAGTCATGAGTAGCGTTAACTGTTGCAGCACACTCCACATGATGCATGGGCTGCGGAGCTTTCAGGGATTGGGCCCCACAGCACAGAGGCACTGTCAACTTGCTATGAAAGAAGTGTTTAGGGTTTTTGTTTTCCTTTTTTCATCTACCTGCAAGGGACCAGCTTAAAATTAAAAATAAAAAATAAATCAGTAAATTAAAAGGTTTGAATCTAAAGCAGAGAAAACTGCTTTTAGAAACTAAAAACTGTAACTTAACTTTCTGTAGCCTGGAAAGAAAGCAGATGGCATTTCCTGCAGTCATGTGATGCATGCTTGCCTTGCCACAGCATCATCACGTTCCTGTACAAGTCGTGTGCTTTCAGTTGCATTTCCTACCTCCAAGTCCTGCGTTCTGTATTGAATATATCCTCATTATGCTTTACAGGAAGCTTCTGGGTTTTAAGCTTTGGCTACAATAATATTTTACAGTTTCAGATGATTCCCATCATGACGTTCAGAGAGAGAGCGAGAGACCTTAAAATGGGCCCTTCTTAAAAGCTGTATTTTGTAGTGAATTGAACTGAATTGAACATGATGCACCAGGCTGTGATCTGTCATCTGAGACACTGATTGGTCATTTTCTGGATGGCCTCTGTATAAGGTCGTCATAGTGGAGACTAGTTCACAGCAGCGTTTTCAGGTTTCAGTTAGAAGTGTTCCCACCCTTAGTTGACGATTGGCTGGTAAAAACCATTTCTTGTTATTATGAAGACAGTGGGGTTTTGAGTTCAGAGGATACAGCAATGTCAGTAGTGTGAGGTGATGTTTATAGAGTAGGTAGCTCAGGTGCCTGGTGCACACTGAACACTCCATGAATGTTAACTGCTAGTGTTCACTCCTAACCCGGGAGCACACAATAGTCTTCTAAGGGAAACTGATAAATTAGTCCCACTCTATATTGGAATTCCCAGTGCGGTGAGAGAGTACCCCCTGTGTTTCCCAAGAACTTCTCCAAGTTTCAAACACTCAGCACTATCTGAACAAAACACTATTTGTGCCCTTTTCTGTAGAGAAGAAGAAACTAGAGAGTATATTGTCACTAGTCCGTTATCTTGAGCAGTCCATGGCAGAGCTGAGGCTAGAATTCAGGAGTCCTGACATTGTGGCGTTTCTCCACCACACCTGCGGCAGCCTTGTGAGATGCCAAGGCCACAGACAATCAGTGTACATGGTGCTGCACACTTCTAAAGCACAGTCTCTCATGGGCCCTGGCTAGCAAGGGCTTGGATGTTGAGTAACAGTGTAGCCAAACAAGCCTTTAGTAGAAGTTGGTTATGAAGCGAGCATGGCGCTATTCTTCTAGACTTCAGCCACGCAGAAACCTGCACTTTGTAGTTTAAAATACTAATTTGAGTTGTTTCAAAACAAAAAGAGAAGAAGAAAACCAGTCCCTACATTCCTTTTTTTGTTCAAAAAGAAATTTATTGTTGTGTCATTTTAATGACTATGGGATAGTGGGAAAGAACCTGGAGAAATAAATGCAATCCAATTATAAAGTTGGATGATGAATACCTGTAGAGAATCCCCTCTGTAGTTTGCTACAGAGTTATATATGAAACTGCTAAATGAATCTGTAGAGATACTGCAAATGTTTGCTAATAGTGCAGAGCTGAGGAACTTGGGAAAATTGGGGACCGGTTTTTTTGGTTTCCTTCTCTTTAAGAGGTAGTAAAATGGTGGCATGTAATCCTAGCAGAGAAGAAGCTGAGCCAAGAGCATCTCAAGTTCCTGACGAACCTGGGCTACAGAACGAGACTTGAAGGAGGGTGGGCTAGTCCCTTTGGAGCCCAGCAGCTTGTCCGGGCCCTTGATTGGAAAGTGAAGGCCCTCTTTCTTCTGATCAGTCATCTGGTACATGCTCAACTAGTGTCCTTGCTGTGGTCAGAGCAGACTCATTTCCTGTTCGTGCTGACAGTATCTTTTTAAAAATAATGCCCTGGGGGCTTGTGGGTAGAGAACTGATGTGCTTGGAGAATTTCTAGAATTTCTCTACCAGTTATAAATGACATTGACATTTATCATCTCTTTAAAAAAAAAAAAAGGTAGCTGGGCTAAACTCACCTATTAGATAATTATATACTCAAGTAACTCATGTGGAGGCAGGCAGCTTACGTCCAGCTGCACTCTATATTCTGACCTCCCTGTATTTTTTAGTCAATCATGTGGAGGTGACTACATGCAGCTGCACTCTATGCTGACCTCCCTATGTTTGTCTGTCTTTGCTAGTGATATCATTGTCATCGTTAGGCCGTGTCTGCAGGGGAGTTGATCCTGGGTTGACAGAGTCATCTTTATTTCTATTCTTAATGATCTGTTTCATCCTCTTGCATGCATTAACTTGCTTCTCCTGGATCTGGGACCCATTCTTATGCCCTCAGCATCTGCTATGGCCAGTACTTTTTATATTTCCTATCAGCTGCCTTAGCTTCGTCAAGTTGGTAGCCCAGTTCTTTGAAAAATGCCTGTTTGGGTTTTGTTAGGCGTGCAGGAGCCTAGAGCAGGCAGTTCCAAGGGAACCTGTGCATAGACCGGCGGAGGCAGCCCCAAGGTTCCTGTGGCTTCCATGCGGTGAGCATTGCCTTCCGAGCGGAGAGGCAAGGCCTTGGGATGCTTCTAAAACTTGGCCCACTCCTACTGTCTTATGCAGAGTTCCAGTTTTCCAGCTTAGGGGTCAGAAGTGCTTGGAGTTCCTGTCACCTGCACTAGTCAGCACAGCACAGCACAGCGGCCCAACTTCTCTGCTGTTGCCTGTGGTCCCACTACCCAGGAAGCTGGCTTGGTTCACCCTGCTCAAGAGCATTGGCAGCTGATTCTTGGCTCCAGCTTGTCTTTATAAGGCTGCTGCTTTCCATGCCATGTGTATGTCCCATCTTGACTGTGTGCGCGATGATAACTCTTTCCTTTTGGACTAGCTCCCCACGTGACCCAGGAGGCCCCTGTGCTGTTTCCTGGATAAGGTCTGGGGCAGTTTATCTTGATTAGAAGCTGACAGTGGCAGAGGTCATGCTCAGAGGTTTGTGCCTTCACAGATGGGTTCCTGAGTACTGTTGGGAGAAGTACTTGCCTGCGGGGCTGTTGTGTGTAACTGTTGAACTAGATCTGCTTGAAACAGGCTTCTCCAGGGTTCCAAGTCCTTGTCAGTTCAGAAGACCCCTTCTTCCTGGGTAAAATGCCAGCTGGTAAATTGCTGCCTCACCTTTCTCAGCCCTTGTGATGAGCTGAGGGAAGGAGACCCCTTCCAGACCCATCCTCCCTCCACACACACTTCCTTTGCTCCATGTACACCTGCAAATCAGACTATTCACCCTCCTGGATAATAATAATCTTGATTTCCCTGGTGCTGATAAATCTGAACACAGTAGCAGAACCCTGTCAGCCAGAGAGGACAGGTGGCACACTGGGTCTGCACACCCGCCACCATCTAAGGGGAAAGGAAGTATGTCCACTTCTCCTCAGACGATAGCATCTTTAGGGAAGAATGGAGCTGTTCTGTGGGTCTTCCCAGAGTACGGACCCTGATCCTTTCGGACATGGGGGAGGCATTGTCAAATGCTAACAAGTTAGTAAAGGAATTAGAGAGTGTTGTGGGTGCAACTTGCTTGGGCTTGTTTCTGAGGCCCTGAATAGGAGTTGAACATCTTGTTTTTAGGGACCATACAATTTAGTGGTGAGTAGGACTTAATAAAAATTTCACTTACATAGGTTCTTATTTTCAGCAGTTATAAGTTTATTGTTGAATCAGAGACTACTGCAGAAGGCCACAATGCTTCAGGGTCATTAGTTCCCCACATTATGCCTGGTATTCTTAAGACCCATGCTGTCTGTGTGTTGTGAATGATAAGAGTGCTACTGGTCAGGGCCAGGGGAACCAGCTTCTTCCATCTCCACGGCGGCTAGCTTCCACTAATGCCACCTCAACTCCATCATGAGAAGTATTTGCTGAGACCTTGAGAAATGACCTTCAGGAAAATGAGTCTTCAGAAACTAATGAGAAGGGGAGGTACTGGCCCCACGGCTCCTGATTCCCTCTCTGAGGCAGCGGCAGTAATGCAGTGAGCGTGCTGCCCTGCACAGCTCCAGACACACTGCACGCACAAAGCCGTCCCTCTAGACCTGCACTTTCTTTCTTGCAATCGGATTCCGTAATGACTATCAGTGGAGAAACCCCATTTTGTGCTTGCTTGGTAAAAGTAAATTTGAACGTTTTATGGTGGTTGATAGCCTTTGTCCTAAAACTTGCTAATTCAGATTCTTTCAAACCCTAGTGTTTATACCAAAGGTTATACTGCAGGCGTAGGTGATGCACAGGGGGGAGCCCACGGTGGGCCCTGTGTGCATCGCCCAGGGGACACAGTGCCCAGTGAGACCACGTGGGATCGATCATGGGGCACACTACCGCTGTGGTCAAGTATTTGTTCCAATGGTCACTGTAATAGATTTTCCGTAGTTTTTCTAAGTTAATCCTCTCACTCTGGTGTCTGACTGTGAACTGCTAACAGTGTTAAACTTGATGTAAATAAATGACGCCCTTGGCGGGGACTGCTTCCTGTCGCATCTCACATGGTTTGCAAGTTGTGCTTTGTTTTCAATAAAGGTTGAAATATTTTATCGGCAAAGTGGGCTTGAGTTGGAGTATTTCTCCTGGGATTTTAATTGACAGGGAAGCTAAGCAGATCTTTATAGGCATACAGGAGATGATGTAAGGTCCAGCGATGATTAGTAAGCATCCCTCTGATGACATTCTTCCTGGAGTGCACTATGATAGTGAATCCCTATCCTGTGACGAGTGTTGTACATACGATACCTTCTGGAGCCGGGCTGGCAGACATCAGGTAGGTAATGTGTGGGTATGTGTCTAATGAGAGTGGACTACACAGACATTTGATTCTCTGAAAATCCATACTAAACACAACTGCAAATAAGTTCTTAAACTGTTTTGAGACGGGTATTAACGGAATAAGTAGGAATCCTCAAAGAGAACATTCTTCTTATTCAGAATTAGTTACCTTTTGTTTTTCATGCTTTCAAAACAAGCATGTATCCTTCTCAAGGTGGCCTCAAACTTGCCATGCAACCAAAGATGATGTTGAGCTTGGATCTCACTGCTGGAGTTGCTGTTGTATACTACACTGTTTATATGGGTGCTGGCGATTGAACCCAGGGCTTCATACGTGATAAGCAAATGCTCTTAACAACTGGTCCGCATTCCCAGATCCCAGCACCTTTATGACACGTGTGTACACATTCACTGAGAATAGTGTTGTCAGTGGCTGTCATGACAAAGCAGCCAGGTAGGAGATCTCAGTCATGGTGTTTGAGTGCACAGAGTATCTCAAATGAGCCAACAGGGAAGATTCTGAATGTTCTCACCACAGTGAGATCTGGTCACAGATGCTCTAAATACCCTGACTGGGTGATTGCAGTGTGCACATGTAGAAACACGAGTGTTTTCACTACTGTCCCTCCGCTGTCCTCCAGGCCCAGCCCCAGGCGTTGGTAACCACCCCCTCCTTCTCCACAAGATGAGCTCCCTGACACTGCACACGAGTGGGGTCCTACAGGGTCGAGCCTGAGTTATTTCAAGTAGCATCACGTCTTCCACATTCAACCATGTTGCCATGAAAGACGGACCTTCATTGTTTTTATGCCCAGGACTTTCCCCACTGTGTGTTTGTACATTTCCAGGACCCCATCGTCTGCTGGTGGAATCCCAGGCTGGTTCCGGCTCCTGCCTGTTGTACACAGCGCTGCACTGAACTCGAGCTCAGATGTCTGTCTGACACGATTCCACTTCTCTTCACTACCTGTAGTGGGATTTGTATGTGTTATTCATTATCCCCAAAATTCTGTGTACACTGGAATGTTAGACATTATAGCATATTAAAGCAGTCCTGGTGAAAGTATGGTGTTAAAATTTTAATGTATATGAAATTATTTATGGGGTATTGTGATGTTTTAAATCATATACACTGTATAATGTTGAAATTATGTTAAACATAACCACTTCCTCAAACACTCATTCCTAGTTCTTTTTTATTTTTACAACAGTCTCACTGCATTGTCCTGACTGGCCTCATCCTTGCTCTGTAGACCAGGCTGGCCTTGAACCCTGATCATCCTCCCTGAATGCTGGAATTACGGAATTACAGGTATGGGGCACTATGCCCAGCCCCAAACCCTTCAAGCCAGTTGAAATTATATATAGTTAATTAAATAAGTTTTTTTCCTGTGTGTGTGTGTGTGTGTGTGTGTGTGTGTGTGTGTGTGTGTGTGCGTGTGTGTGTGTGTGCGCTGCTACCCTGGAGCTGGAGTGAGTTACAGGCAGTTGTGAGCTGTTGGACATGAGTGCTGGGAATCAAATTCAAGTCCTCAAAGAGCAGCAAACACTTTTTTTTTCCAAGATTTATTTATTATTTATACAGTATTCTGTCTGCGTGTATCCCTGCAGGCCAGAAGAGGGAGCCAGATCTCATTACAGATGGTTGTGAGCCACCATGTGGGTGCTGGGAATTGAACTCAGGACCTCTGGAAGAGCAGCCAGTGCTCTTAACCTCTGAGCCATCTCTTAACTTAGCCATGTCTGATGCAAGACAGAAATTCTAACTCTTGCAGTACCTACTGATGGGCCTCTCCTGCTCCATCCCTCCTTGACCTTCTGCTATCCTAAAGGATTCCCTCTGTTTTCTTACGGTAATTTTACAGTTTCAGATATTACATTTAGATATTTAACTCAAATGTAGTTGGTTTAGCTGAGATTTTTTGATGCTATTTGTTTTTCCTTTTTGTAGTGCTAGGGATCACACATGCTAGGAAAAGACCACTGAGATGCATCTCCAGCCCTTGGTTTCCTGACACCTCTGCCTTCCAAGTGCTGGGCTTACAGATGTGCACCTTCGTGCCGAGCTATATTAATGCTTTGCATAACCACTGTACCATTTCCATAGCTGCTGTGTTGTTTACATTCTCTCCAGCAGTGTCTTGTGAGTCCTTTCCTGCAGCCTCCTGAGGAGTCTTAGTATTCTTTTTTTTTTTTTTTTTTTTTTCTTTTTGGTTTTTCGAGATAGGGTTTCTCTGTGTAGGTTTGCGCCTTTTCCTGGAACTCACTTGGTAGCCCAGGCTGGCCTCAAACTCACAGAGATCCGCCTGGCTCTGCCTCCCGAGTGCTGGGATTAAAGGCGTGCGCCACCACCGCCCGGCGAGTCTTAGTATTCTTAATACTGTCTTACTGTTCGATTAGGATAAGGTGCTGCTTCTGATTGGAGGGAAGAGAGAGGCTCATACAACTTAGAAGATTCACAAGCGCCTTCCTCTAGGCTACCTAGGCACTCACCCGTTACTGCAAACAGGCGAGGCTTCGGTGAAGTTGCTTACAGGCTGGGCAGAGAACCCCAGGGATGTAGCTTTCTGAGGCCTCAGCCTTGCTAGGATAGGCTTTTCAGTGATGTAGCCAACTGGAAGTCGCCCAAGTTTCTGCACATTACCCTTAAACTCACCGATTCACCAGGGTAGACGTGGATGGAATCCCCACTCTGTTCCGGCCTTGGTGCCCTCCCTGTCTGAGGTGACTAGATGTTTGCTCATGTCTTTTTTTTATCCGGAAAAGCTGCACAATGTGCTCACAGCTTGATTAACGTTTCTCTTTCTTAGGAGGGACACTCTACTGTTGCTTTTGTCTCTCTTCTGAGACTTCTCTTTTTAAAAAAGTATGTGTATGAGTGTTGTCTGCATGGATGTCTGCATCACATGCATGCCTGCTGCCCACAGGTCCGGAAGAGAGTGCTGGATCCCCAAGAGTGGAGTTACAGGTGATAGTGAGCCATCATGTAGCTGCTGGGAACTGAACAAGAGCTCTTGGTCACTGAGCCATCTATCCAGCCCTCTTGTCCTTTGAAGAGCATCTGTTCTGATTTTTCTTTAGTGTTGTTTTTTTTTTCTTTCAAAACAGGGTTTCTCTGTGTAGCCTTGGCTGCCCTGGAACTTACTCTGTAGCCCAGGCTGGCCTCGAACCCACAGAGATCTGCCTGCCCCTACCACCACCACCACCACCACCCGGCTTCTTTAAAGTTGGTTTTTTTTTTTTAAATTTACTTATACAGCATATATGACTGCAGGCCAGAAGAGGGCACCAGATTCATTACAGATGGCTGTGAGCCACCATGTGGTTGCTGGGAATTGAACTAAGGACCTCTGGAAGAGAAGTCAGTGCTCTTAACCTCTGAGCCATCTCTCCAGCTCCCTCTTTAAAATTTTAATGGGGCCGGGCGGTGGTGGCGCACGCCTTTAATCCCAGCACTCGGGAGGCAGAGCCAGGCGGATCTCTGTGAGTTCGAGGCCAGCCTGGGCTACCAAGTGAGTCCCAGGAAAGGCGCAAAGCTACACAGAGAAACCCTGTCTCGAAAAACCAAAAAAAAAAAAAAAAAAAATTTTAATGGGATTATTTATTGAGTTGTTTGAGCTCCTTCTGTATTCTGGATAATAACTCAGTGTCACCCATAGTTCTGCTTCCAATCTGTGGGTTTACTCTTCCAGATTGTTTATTTGACCACTTGGCTTTTGAGTTTGACGAAATCCTTTTGTCATTTATTGCTATATTACTGCTTTGCCACTGGGGTCTTTTCCAAAAAAACCATTGCCCGTACCAAGGTCTTGAAACATTTCATTTTTTTACATGTAAATTTAATCCATTTTGAGTTGGTTTTGTATGTGGTGAGAGATCAGGTCTACATGCACGTAACTACATTACCCAAAACCATTTATGAAAGAGGCTACCCTTCCTCTGTTGCCTTCATTGGTACCGTTGTAAAACGTCTGTTGGCTTGAAGTGCATTATTTTCTCTCTCTGTATTCTGTTCCAGTGGTAGGTGTCTCTTTCAGTACCATGCTGCTTTGGTTCTACAGCTTTGTAACGACTTTCAGGTCAGGTAATACAATCCAGCTCTGTTCTTTTTGTTTAAGATTTCTTTGGCTACTTAAGGATTTTATAGTTTCATAAGAATTTTGGGATTAATTTTCTATTCATATGAAAAATGTCATCTTAGGGTTTCTATTGCTGTGAAGGCACCGTGACCACGGCAACTCTTATAAAGGAAACATTTAATCGAGGTAGCTCACTGTTTCAGAGGTTCAGTCCTTTATCATGTTGGGGAGTGTAGTAGTGTGCAGGCAGATGTGATGTTGGAACTCACTCTGTAGACCAGGATGGCCTAGAACTCACAGAGATCTGCCTGCCTCTGCTGGGGTTAAAGGTGTGTGCCACATTGCTTTTATACTTGATTTGTTGAGAGTTTTGTTATTTCTTTTTTTTAATCATTAAGAGGTCAAGTGGCTTTTCTGCATCTATTGAAATGATCATATGGTTTTTTACCTTTCATTCTGCTAATGTGATAGATCATATTTGATGATTTACAGAGATTGAACCAGCCTTGAATTCCTGGAATGGATCCCTTTTGATTATAGTGAGTGATCTTTTTGTTGTGATGTTATATTGGGTTGTCTGTTTTAAAGATTTTTGCGTCTGTGTTCAGTGGGAATGTTGACCTATAGATTTTTGGGTTTGGGGTGGTTTTATTGTTTTATTTTATATCCTTGTCTGGTTTTGCTACCAAGGTAATACCTCATGGAATGAGTTTGGAAGTATTCCTTCTTCGATTTTGGAGGTAGTTAATAGAATTGGTGTTAGTGTTTGTTGTTTGTCTAGTAAAACCAGCCTTAAACTCCTAAACCCCTTTCCTCTCCTTGGTGCTGGGATTACTAATGTGTTTCACCACACCCTGATTTTTTTTTTTTTTTTTCCAGAGCTGAGGACCGAACCCAGGGCCTTGTGCTTGCTAGGCAAGCGCTCTACCACTGAGCTAAATCCCCAACCCCCCCAGATTTTAACTATTGTTTATTTGTTTTGAGAATGGGTTTCTCAATATAGCCCTGGCTGTCCTGGAACTCACTATGTAGGCCTTGAACTCACAGAGATCCAACTGCCTCTAGATTAAAAGGCATAAGTCACCATGCCCTTCTTTGTAAATTTCAGCATGAAGCCATCAGGTAGGTCCTGGGCCTCTCTTTGATGTGGGACTTTCAAAAAAAAAAAACAAAAACAAAAACTGATCATATAATAGTTTACTTGTTAAAAGTTTGTTCAGGTTGTCTATTTCCTAGTGATTTAATCTTGGTAGGTTGTCTACATACAGGAATTTGTCTATTCGACATAATCTAGTTTGTTGGTATATAATCATAATAGGTTTTTTGAATCCTTTGTGTTTCTATGTTACCAGTAGTAATATCTTTTCTATGGATTATTTGAGTGGTTCCCACCTACCCCTTCTCATTTTCTTAGCTGATAAAGGCCATGCTTATCTTACAATAAATAAAGGAAGAACTATCAGTCCTTTCATTGATCAATGACTTGGAAGATAAGGCAGAACAAGGCCATTTGGGGGATCACGTACTGAGTTCAAGGCCAGTTTTGGCTATGTGACACTGTCTCAAAAAGACAAGGAAAGTCAAGACAAGGTCTTGTTATGTAGCCCCAGCCAGTCTCAAACTCACTAGACAGCCCAGGTTTTCTTAAGCTTGGCAGCCCCCTGCCTTAGCTTTCCGAGTGCTAGAATTACAGGTGTGCTACCAACCTAACTATTTCATTTTCATGCATTTCTCCTGTGATGTTTGTTGTTACACTAATCTTGGGCACAGTGCTGCTGTGTGATGTGTATGTTGGCATAATTTCTCAGCTGCTTTCCTCATAGGTTTTGTCTCAAGAAGTTAAGATTTTTCCATCTTAATCTCTCCCCTGACCTATTGTTCTGGAGTATTTCTGGAAGTTTCTGAAGCCCCTCCTCTGCATTTCTACTTTTATGCCCTTGTGATCACGAGGTATTTCTAGGATTCTAGTTCTGTTAGATCAGGTAAGACCTGTTCAGCACTCTAACACGGCCTGTCCTGTGGGGTAGAAGATTGTGTCTGGCTCTTGGATGGGTTGGTATCGCCATGGTTTCCTGTTGCAGTTCACTTGGTTCTCACTACGTAGCCCAAGCTGTCTTCCCGAATATGGGATGGTAGGCATCGCAACCCCTGGCTTGAACAAGAACTCCAAGTCTTACTGGGCACTTCATGCTTACTAACCTCCTTGTAGTCCTGCTTTATAAGAAATCGGAACGGTTAGCTCTGCATCCCTGGTTTGTGGCCGCAGAGCTCCTCAACCCTTGAACTTTGTGAGCTGCTCTTGCTATTCGAGATCCCGCTCTCCAACTATGCTCCTTTACTTCTTTGAGTACTAAGTACCCAGTATGGCTGGACTCAGTCAGTACTCCCTAACCTAAGGCAGGTGAGTACCCATGTACAACCAACTGTTAAATGGGGATGCAGAAATGGTCCATTTACGAGATAAAGGTGAGAGGGTTGAGGAGGACTTCAGTAAGAGGGGGAACTATGACAAAGCACAAAGACCTGTGTGTTTCAAAAGTGGGAAGAAGGGACCAGAGGAGGAAAGGGCAGAACACGCGTGTCATAAAGACAGGTCATGCACGGTCTGCCTCACCACGTCAGCTCAGGAACCACAGCTTTCCTGTCAGAGCTGTGGTGAAGAACTTATGTCTGTGGGAGCTTCTAAGAAAGAAGGTGGAGTCGCCCTATGTTAAGCTGACATGGCCCTAAAGTGAACTGAAATCCACTCACAGGTCAGCACCTGTCTGTCTCCATCAGTGCCCATCGGTGCTGAGTACAGGTCTCAGGAACAAAGGAGGCCAAGGACGTTAGAAAAATACAAAATTTAATCTATACATACAACATTACATAGCAAGGCCCCTAATTTAAAGGAAAACAAGTTTTCAGTCTATAGAACACACCTGTGGTTTTTGTTTGTTAAGCCTGGCTGGCCTCAAACCCAGGAGGCAGCTCGGGTCTCTTGACCTCTCTCCTGTATTAGCCTACTCAACGCTGGGGTCACAAGTATGTGCCACACCCGTCTCTGGCATGGTTTGAAAGCATGTGGTTTTCCCTTTAGCCTAAGGCCCTTTGCTGATCTGCTCACACACACAAGCTGAACCCCCTTCCTCTAGAAAGCCAGCCCATGCCTACAGACTTGGATGGAGCACACTCCTGTTGAGCCACACAGATCTTCCATCCTTCCATGTTCTGTAGTCTAAGAATCCTGCAGCCTCAGACTCCTGCTCCAAGTCCAGCTGCCTTCTGGGAAGAGCTATGATGCCAAGAGACTGTAGGGAGAGTTCCAGGGACCCTTTGGTACTTGGGACTTCCTGATGGCTTTCTGACTTCCGGGTCTAAATTATAGAATGTCTAGAATGCAAGTCTTAAGGCACCAAGTGATTTTAAGGACTAGCTGCCTCTGTTAAGGTCTGCCTTCCGCACTAGCTAAAGCAGTGGTACTGGACACCAGGGTGCCTGGCACATTCAGGCTCTCTCTGGTGAGGAAGACAGCTCCAGGAAGCACAATGAGTCACTCTCAAGGCAGGAAGAGGTTGATTCTCTGGGAAATGGATTTGCAGCCCTGGGAAGAGAAAAGCCGCTCCTCCTCAGGGACATACGTCATCATCTTGGCGATTTCATCCAGGGCCTCTTCTGTGTACGGGAGGTCCTGACTCAGGAAGGCGTCTCGGACACACAGCCGCACATGGCGGTACTCCAATGGCAGGAAGGGGACGAAGAGGTCAATAAGGTTTTCCTTCACAAGACGGCTGGAGCCAAAGCTGCTGTCTGAAATCAAGACCCAGAGTTACATGGAGACTGACCTGGGACCGAGCCCTGCTAGAGACTTAAGGTGTCCCCCACAGTGAGACCTCGGCAAGATCCGGTCTCCCATGACGCTCTAGGAGTGCTGTCTGCAGTTGGTGCCGGGAGCTGTGTAGCTGTGGCTGCTCTAGGCACCGAAGCCTGTGAGTGTGGCAGGCATGGCCACCAGGGCTGTGGCTTTGTTTGGTGACTGGGGGCTCAACCACTGTTCTCTCAGGGAAATCTACTAGTCGGAGACCACGGCTGGGTGTCTGTGGCTGGGCAATGACCCCCCCCCCCCTTTTTGTTTTGTTTTTGAGACAGGGTTTCTCTGTGTTGTTTTGGTGCCTGTCCTGGATCTCACTCTGTAGACCAGGCTGGCCTTGAACTCACAGAGATGTGCCTGGCTCTGCCTCCCGAGTGCTAGATTAAAGGCATGTACCACCGCCACCTGGTGCCAATGACCCTTTTAATGGCATTTTCAGAAACGGACTTTAGGCCTACTTTTCCTTGTGCCACCAGAAGTTGACAATTTGAGGTTGTCCTGTGTTCTCCACTGTCTCAAATTTGGTACATACACTAATCACCTCTAGCTGTGGCTCTTGGCAAGGACCGTGTATCTGGATGATCTCTTACCTGCAGACTTCATGATCTCAGCTTGAAGGGGAGTCTCCAAGTGCTGCAACGTAATTTCCTCCCTGGACCATCCAGCCTTAAGCAAACCCAGGACCACCTCATTGATGACACTGCCCCCAAGGTTACTAAAAGAAAGAGGCACCTGTTAACAGCTGATCCCCGCACTCACTCCCACGTGTTATCTGACCTCGGACACCAGTTCTTGAGCGTGAGGGGCTGCTCCGTGGAGCAGAGCAGAAAGACACTGCCCTGCTTGGGAAACACTTATGTTCTGTGTGACCTCCAATGTGATGATGTGAACGAGATTCTGGGACCGTGTGGCACAACTGAAGACACAAGCTCCCATCAGGACACACGGCAGTGACTGTCAGACTCATGGGGGAGGGGGTGTCCGAGCACAAGACTGCAGCAGAGGACCGTGGGCTGCAGGGTCAGAAGGGAAGCATGAAAGCTAAGCCACCGCTAGCGAGAAGGTGCCATGCAACGCTGAAGGATTTGGGGCTAGAAAGCAGGGTAGTGATCCTGTTCACTTAGGTCCTCAGAAACTCGTTCCCGGTAGAGGAGAAGGACTGGAGAATTAGTTTAGAAAGCACCGTTAGGTGTCTGCCTGGGCTGCTTGCTGCTGCAGCTTCCACAACAGTGTGAAGCAAAAACCAGCTTGTTTTATACCGCCTGTGTTCTAAGGGTTGAGGATCACAGGGCTGAGCACAGGAGGATGGCTGTACACTGTGTTACGACACAAATGAGTGACAGGCAAGGCTGGAAGACAAACCCAGGGAGCCACCACCTGAAGCTGGAAGTGCTGGGGACCTGCAACCAGGGCACTTCCTCCCTGTCCCAAGTTGCAGCCCCGCACGCTCCTGTACCAGCTAAGCCCTCACTTCTTAAGGCCACAGAATGAGGAATGGAGTGAGTGAAGAGCAGGGGAGGCAGGCGCAAATTAAGCTGGGGGTCCAGCATCTCCATTCCTCCTCACAAGGCTCAGAGTGCCCCTGGTACCTCAGGAAAGTTCTTACCTTTTTGCTCAGTTTGCATTTGAGTGTATCGTGCCATCCCTAACCTGTCTCCCTAGCTAGGTGGAGAGAGACATCCTTCCCCAGCAAACAGGTGAGGACCAGTGTGTCCCTCACAGCCACAGGACTTACCAGGGGCCTTGAGTCCCCAGCTGGAGGAGTCCAGTAGAACAAGGGCATTCCTGGGGCCCTGCCAGACTTCCAGGCCTACAGAAACTGCTTATATCACTCATCTGATTTCTGCGACTGCTGCACAGCCTGTCGGGAGGCTTTCTGGTATACAGCTGCATCAGCAGAGACAAGACTGCCCCATCTAGATTGCCACAGTACCCCTGTTTACACCGTCTTTGGGGGACAGCAAACCAGTGAGGTCGGTGACTCACTCAGCCCCAAAGACTACCTGCCTGCTTCTCTGTAACCCCAGGGTTCCACTCTGCACAATTTCTGCATATTTATCTGCAGCTTCCTTCTGAACTGCCTGCAGCCAGTGTCTTCAGCTCAGCAGGGCTGCATGCCACAGCAGACATACTACCTCTCCAATAAGGAGGCCCTCGATAAGAGGGGAGGGATTATGTCCACGCTCCAGCTGGACTGTGTCTGTGTCAGCGGCTAATTCTGCTGACTCACTACCCGGGCCTGGCTGCCTCCCAGCTTACTGTCTGTCCACTTTTATAGATAAAGCTTACTCGTTTGCAAAATCTTGGCACTATAAAATTGGTTTTTGTCCATATTGGGTAAGCAAGGCCTCCTGGGCTTCAACTGTCTGCCCTCAGGTACCTCAAGAGGGCTGGCAAAGAAGCCACCAGTACCTCAACAACAGGTCTCAGGTGCTTTTTCAGGATTAGACTGTGGGTTAAACTGATTGTGTTGGGGCTGGGTACTCTTCAATGGGCAAAGTATGCTGCCTGAGCATGAAGACCTAAGTTCAGGTCCCCGCAACCCTGTGAAAAGCCGGGCATGGCCGTGTGTGTGTGTGTGTACTTACAACTTTAGTTCTATCAAGGTAGAGCCAAGTGCGGTGACATAGGCCTTTAATCCTAGCACACAGGCGATAGGTACGTGGATCTCTGAGTTGTAGGCCAGCCTGATCTACATGCCAGCCGGGACTACATAATGAAGTCCTGTCCACAAAAGAAGTAAAAACAAACAAGAGAGTGATACTGGTCCGTGTCGACCTCCACACAGATGGGCACGCACATACACAACACACATGCAAGAATCCTTACCACAAAGGGAAGATAAAGTGAGATTTGTAACACAAATTGCTAAATGGTCTTATTAAATAAAAACCCGGGAGCCAGGTATTGGGGTGAATTCTGAAAGATCAGAGAAGCTGAATAAGCCACAGCTAACCTCACCAATTTCTCAGCCATTCCTGTTTCCTCAAACTGGAAGCCTCTGAGTCCTCATCTGAATGGATCTCAGCTGAACTGCTGCTAAAAGCCTAAAAGCTTAAAAGCCTCTAGTTCCTGGTCCTCACACCTTATATACCTTTCTGCTTCCTGCCATCACTTCCTGGGGTTAAAGGCGTGTGTCTTTCTCAAGCAAGACATGAGATCTCAAGTGCTGGGATTAAAGGTGTGAGTGCCACCATGCCTGGCTCTGTTTCCAGTGTGGCCTTGAACTCACAGAGATCCACATGGATCTCAGCCTCCTGAGTGATAGGATTAAAGGTGTGAGTGCCACCATTTCCTGGCCCCTATGTCTGTCTAGTGGCTCTGTTCTGTGACCCCCAGATAAGTTTATTAGGGTAGACAATTTATTGGAGGACACAATATCACCACAGAAATTCATTATAGACGTCAAGTCCAGAGACTCAAATCTCAACACTACCCTCTCATAACTAGTGCACCAGGGACTCTTGGGGCCCCCTCAAGAGGAGGTGGCTTTGGTTCTGCATGCCTGGAGAAGGGCTGGCAGAGTGGCCCATGGCCTCTCCTTGGTGCAAGCCTGCAGCAGAGCTGTTGGGAAGCACTACCACATCTGGGTAAGTGAACTCCCTGGAAGGCAAGCTCGGCCGCTGTCAGGTGGCATCTCCCAGCCCCCTCTTCACCCATGAGGACTCGTGTGTATAACTACGTGGCCTCAGTCAGTCCACTGAGGTCAGGTCTGTAGGGGAAAGGGCAGGGCCACTGCCAGCTGGTCAGTGACCAAATGTTTGCCTTGAGATCAGAGGGTCAGTGGGTCACACTGGGCAATCTCAGCCCCTGAGAGAGTTTGCCAAGTTGTGAAGGAACTGGGTAGGAGAGTCGGTGCCTCAGGGAACATTCAGCCATCTCTGCATGTGAGGATGTCATGGGACAGCAGAGGCCGCCGCTGCCTCAGAAAGGGGTAAATACTGTGGAAGCTGCTCAGTCTTCAAATGCCTCTCTTCTCTTCTCCTCAGCCCTGCTCCGTCCTTGCCTTCCACATGCAGAAACCCACATGGCTTAAATCTGTTCCATCTTGTCTTGAGGAACCACCCTAAACCCAAACCTGCCTTCCACAGTTCAGCAGGGAGAAAATCACTCCTACTTCCCCAGGGTACCCTAAAGCCTAGAAAATCCCACAAGGGTGGCCTCATGGCCAGGGCGTAAGTAGCAGGTTGGTAAGTTGGTCAGGGGCTTTGGTGAAGCATTCATACTGGACAAGTTTCTTCTCTGCTTCCAACAATGCCACTTTGGGGATTTGGGTACATGGGACAGAAGTAGTTGCTCTTGCTCAGCAGCCTCGGGGCACATCCCACCACAAATGTGAGAGACCCGCCCTTCACTCTACACTTCCAGAGGAGAGACAGACCGGGTGGGAATCCTGAGGAATGTTCAAGGGTTTTTTTTCTACTTGATTTTTGAACAAATAGCTGACTTGAAAACCAAAGCTCTCAGACTCTTTGGTAACCCCCACCCCACCCCCATCTCTATGCAGGGAATGTGGCCTGCAGAGGCTACCTCTCCAGCTCTGCCACCTCCACTCACCCTTGTCTTACATACCCCACCCATCCCCAAGACCCAAGGGCCGCCTCTCTCCAGGAAAGGGCACTAGACCCACAGACCGACAGTGGCAACTCCACCCACCTTTACGACCTGCCTGGGGAACCACATTTCCTGTGACTGTTTTCCACCATATCCCTCCTCACCACCTTCAGGCAGGGATTCTAGATTCACATCACCAAGAACTGTTGCTTAAGGAAAAGTTCTGAACACCTCCCCAAGACTCCTGAAGACTGGCTATGAGAATCTTCTAGCTCAACAGAAGGTCTGCTCCTGGGCTTAGAAACCTCACTTAGCTCAGGCTCAGCTGGGACTACTTCTGAGACCCCAGTGAAACCTCAACACTGAATTGCCCAAGACTCAAACCTAAGCCTCAACTAGTCAAACACCCACCCAACAGAGCAGACACAAGATTTCCACACCCAAAACCACTACCAACAACGTAAGCACAGATGCCTAGGTCCCATGGTCTTGCGGGCCGCAAGAATATATCATAGAGATTCAGCTGTGTATTAAAGCTGAACTTTGACCGGCCAAGGGTCTATCAAAAGGCAAAGCCATTTATTATGAATATTTGGTGTTACCCAGCCTTTAATATTTCAGCTGTCTTCTGTTATGAAATCCTTGAGTGCCCAGACCTATTGGTAAACAGCTCAGCTTCCCAGACCTGCTAAACTACTAAATTACTAACTACCCTGCTGAGCTTAGGAGACAAGCTGGCAGGAGACAACTAGCTTTGTTTCCTGTGCTAGTGAAGCTCAGACCATCCCAGGAGCCTTGAGGAGGCCTAGTGGTTCTCCAGAGCACTTTGAGAACAAAAGAGGTTTTTACATATCAAGGTGAGAGATAAAAGAACATTCCTGAGGAGGTAGGGAACCACGTGCCCAAGGAAAGAAAAGGCAGGTATTTTCTTTAGACAGAGAGAGAACAGCAGGGAGAAGAGAAAAGAGAATGGAAGAACTAGATGAGTAAGAACTTGAGAGGAACAAACTGAGATGGGGAAGAACTAGATTGAAGGGCTAGAAGAGAGTACTAGAGGAACGAGATGGAAGATGAGGAAGAGTCAGATGGGGAAGAACAAGATGAGAGAGGAGATGGGAGAGGAGCTAAGATGGGAAGGAACTAGATGGACGAGAACCTAGAAGGGGCAGAACTAGATGAAGGAATTAAGATAGAACCTGGAGGGGACAAGAGATAAATGTAAGGAGAAATTGGGCAAGAAAGGAGCTAAAAATGAGAGCAGAATATAAGCTTGTAGAGAGAGAACTGACAGAATAATAAAGTGTATGGACTAAGGAATTTTGCATACATAGATTCATTTCCTTTCTTCAAAGATTAATTATCAGCTGGTTGTAGATTCTTCCCGGACCTTGGGAGGGGACTATCGAGGGGCTGGACCCCCATGGTCCCCAATACCATGGCAAATATTCAGGAATAATGGAAACAATAAGTCTCCACCAAACATTAGTGCTTCCATAGTAATGTCAGAAAATCAAGTTAGATGACATACATGACAATGATTTCAAAATAGCAATAATAAACATGATCAAGAAACTCAAAGTCACCAGGCAGTGGTGGTACACACCTTGAATCTCTGCACTTGATAGGCAGAGGCAGGTGGATCTGTGAGTTTGAAGCCAGTCTGGTACAAAGCAAGTTGCAGGCTAGCCAGGTTCCATAGAAAGACTCTGCCATATATGTAGGCAGAATATTCTGTCCCACCAGCCAGCTCCCAAATAACCACACAGAGACTTATTAATTATAAACACTAAGCCGATAGCTTAGGCTTGTTACTAACTATCTTACATCTCAAATTAACCCATATTTTTATCTATGTTCTACCACTCAGTACCTTTTTCCAAGGTACAGCATGTCCATCTTGCTTCTCCCTGCGTCTCCTGGCCACTCTGCCCTTCTTCATTCCAGCACTCTCTCCCTGCCTGCCAGTCCCACTAACCTCTTCCTGCCTAGCTATTGGCCATTTAGCTCTTTAGTAAAACAATGAGAGCAAAACATCTTCACAGTGTACAAAAAGATTATGCCACAACACATATATCTATCTCAGTCTGGAGACAAAGTAGAGGAAAAGGGATCAAATCACACAAAGAAAATGACAAACACCCAAATACCCTAAGAACAGGATGTGTAGGAACCCTGGGGCACTAGAGAAGGACTAAACCTACAAATCACAGGCACAGGAGAAGAGGCCCAGGTCAAAGGCACAGGAAATATTGTCAGCAAAATCAGACTTCCCAAGGGCTGGAAAGATGGATAAGTGGTTAAAAGCACATACACACACTTTCAGGACCTGAGTTCAACTCTCAGAACCAACATCAGGTGGCTTACAACTTCCTGTAACTCCAACTCTAGAGTATCTGACACCTCCGGCCTTGGTGGGCACAGAACTCACATGCACATAATTTAAAAAATAATCTTAAAAAAAAATTCCCTAATCTAAGGAAAGAGATGGCTGTCATGTCTAAGGGTCATACAGAACACCAAACAGACACGACCAGAAAATGAAAACGCAACATACCAAAATTTATGGAACACAAAACTAAGAGTTAAGTTTTTAGCACTATGTGCCTACATAAAAAGAAATAATTGAGAGAGCTCAACTTAAAACTTAATGATGCACTGAAGGTCTTAGAAAAACAAGATCAACAGGAATCCAAAAAAAGTAGAGCCAATTCTAATAAAATAGAAACGAAAACAAAACAAAAATACAAAGAATCAACGAAAGAAAGCATGATCCCTGAAAAAAATTAACAAGCTTGACAAACCTTTAGCCAAGTTAACCAAGGGAGAGAGGAGGGGGACCCAAATGAATAAAGTTAGAGACAAAAAGGAAAGCTGTTGTAGAATATTAGTTGAAGATGTGTTACATTTGTTTATGCTGTGGAGAAGGAGAGGAGGACATCAGGGACCAGCCTCCCAGCTACACAGCAAGCCATGGAGTAAAAAGTAAGGAAAGGTATATAGAATAGAGAAAGATAAAAGCCCAGAAGCAAAAGATAGATGGGATAATTAAGTTAAGAAAAGCTGGCTAGAAACAAGCCAAGCTACGGCAAGGCATTCATAAGTATTTATTTGGGAGTATTTATTTTATGTGTATTTATTTGGGAGGTGGTTGGTGGGCCCCCAAAGAGTAAAAGAGTAAAGAGTAAACACAACCAACTACAGGAAGCATTACTACAGACCTGAGAGGGTCCAGAAAGCTGTAATGGTATATATTAAAAAACCTATATTCCACCAAACTGGAAAACTGAAAAGAAATGGGTAAATTTCTAGATGTATAAAACCTGCCCAACTTAAATCAAGATGAAGTAAATAATCTGAATAGACCCACAGCATCTGATGAAGAGATGTTCTCATGCTATCGGTGGCCATGTCTGAGGAGCTGCAGTCAGCGATGGAGCTTATGGAGTCCAACTCACTGAGTAGTAAAGCCCCGGGGTGGGGGTGGGGGAGGACTGTCTCCCAAACTCCGCCTGCTTCTGCCTGTCCCTGCTGTATGTGGTCCGGTGTGGCTACTATGTGAAAGGATCCCGCTGTATGTAGTATAGTGGTTGTTTCTTTGGAAAATCCCACTCCTCACTGGGCAATTTACTTCCAGAGCATAATGAAGATGATGTTTATAAGAGCAATGATGATTGGTTATTGCTATGATTTAGTTGGACTTTCTGAGTGAGCCTAAAAGATACAGGCAATTGAGACAGTAAATAAGATTGGGGAAATGGTTTAGGTTTTTCTGCCAAATGAGAGATACAAAAAAGGCAAATGTAGGCTAAAAATCACCTTCCCCTTCATTAGATACGAGATTTACAGAGGATAAAAATAAGAACAAGGACGTTTCATGCATTATAGATCATGAATTCTGCCTGTGGAAAAACGGGCTGATGATTAAAGAAAGCAGCTAAGCCCCTCCGCCCAGGTTAGACCGAGTTCCTCGTTCATGTAGCTTACAGAATGAATCACAGGCCGGGCCTGCACCTTAAAAAAACGAAGTTGTGAAAGGAAATGAAATGACCCTATTGTGTGTAAGAATAGATGCTTAGCTACACCACTTGAGTGAAGGTTTGTAGGAATCTGCTACACAGAAGCCACAGACAGCGGCCTGCCAGTACAAAGGGAACAGGCTGGAATATACTTGGCTCGCTTAAAACTTTGTTCATCAATAAAGAATCACTGCTTTGGGGTGAAGATGTTATGGTGGGAAAATTAATACAAAGAAAAATGTTTAAGTAACTACTTGTGGGCTGCTAAGTAAAACACATAACTTATGATGTTAATGTGATTTCTTCTTATGTAAAGATTTTAATTTGCTGTTGGAAAATATGTAACTTATGGTTATGAGTAACAGTCCTGGCTGTCTTGGAACTTGCTTTGTAGACCAGGCTGGCCTCGAACTCTCAGAGATCCATCCACCTGTCTCTGCCTCCCGAGTGCTGTGATTAAAGGCGTGTGCCACCACCGCCTGGCAGGTAGTCTTTTCTTGTGTAGAAATGTTTGTCTTAGGTATAAAGGATAAGAGAAAACCAAGAGATATAAGGAGGAAAGAAATAGAAGAATAAGAAGGAAAGATGTGGAAGGAAAACATCAAGGAAAAATAGAAAAGAAACTAGGAAGAAGAAAAAAAAAGAAAACGACAGGGTAAAAGAACAGAACAGAGAAATAACAGAGAAGGAAGAACACCAGCAGAGAAACAAAAATAAAATGATTAAATGTTGGCCCTCAGAAAGAAGTCTCCTGTGTGTGTGCAGTTTGCTGACACCACATCTCCTTTCCAGTTTCTCTGGCACTGCTGAAAGCTGGCCCTTCAGAAGAACACAGCATTCAGTGAATAGACCCACAACACCCAGTGAGATAGACCCACAGCACCCAGCGAATAGACCCTCAGCACCCAGCGAATAGACCCTCAGCACCCAGCGAATAGACCCTCAGCACCCAGTGAATAGACCCTCAGCACCTAGTGAGATAGACCCTCAGCATCCAATGAGATAGACCCCCAGCACCCAGTGAATAGACCCCCAGCATCCAGTGAATAGACCCCCAGCATCCAGTGAATAGACCCACAGCATCCAGTGAATAGACCCACAGCACCCAGTGAATAGACCCACAGCACCCAGTGAATAGACCCACAGCATCCAGTGAATAGACCCACAGCACCCAGTGAATAGACCCACAGCACCCAGTGAATAGACCCCCAGCACCCAGTGAATAGACCCCCAGCATCCACTGAAATAGACCCCCAGCATCCAGTGAATAGACCCCCAGCATCCAGTGAATAGACCCCCAGCATCCAGTGAATAGACCCACAGCATCCAGTGAATAGACCCACAGCATCCAGTGAATAGACCCACAGCACCCAGTGAATAGACCCACAGCATCCAGTGAATAGACCCACAGCATCCAGTGAGATAGAAACAGTAATTAAAAATCTCCCAACTATCACAGACATGCATGCAGGTAAAACACACATAAAAAATAAAATGAATGATCTAACAAATTTTTAGAAGCACCTAACTATAAAAACCCCAGGGCCAGATGGAGTCAGTGCAGAATTTTACTTGACCTTCAAAGAACTAACAGAAAAACTCAGTCAAATCCCTTTTGTGAAGCTAGTTTTATTCTCATACCAACACCAAAGAACCAACAACAACAACAAAAAGAAAATTATAGACCAATCTCCCTGATGAAAAGATGTAGGATTCTCAATAAAATATTTACAAATTGAATCAAAGAACACATCAAAAAGATTACCCACCATGATCAAGTCACCTTCATTCCAGAAATGCAGGGATGAAGCAACATATGTAAATTAATAAATAAAATCCACCACAGAAACAGATGGATCGTCTCATTAGACATAGAAAGGGCCTTTGACAAAAATCCAGCATCCATTCATGATAAAAGTCCTGGGGAGAATAGGGATAACAGGAGACATCTCAACAAAATAAATGGAATACACAGGAAGCCAACACCATCCTAAATAGAGGAAAACTCAAAGCATTTCCACTAAAATCAGGAACGGCAGAATGTTCACTCTGTACCCTCCTGTCTAACCCAATGCTAGAGAGCAGGACACGTGGAGGAGACTGAGGGGGACAAGGAAAGGAAGTCAGAGCATCCTTATTTGCAGATGATGCGATTCTATACACTAAAGACTCCACCAGAAAACTGCAGCTAATACTTTCAGCGAAGTAGCAAAATATAAAACACTCAAAAATGAGTGGCCTTCTTATATACAATTGTCAAACACACCAAGACTGAGATCAAGGGAATGAACCCATTCACAATGGCCTCAAAAATATCTTGGAATAAATTTGAGGAAATGAAAAACACGTACAATGAAGACTTTAAGACACTGAGAAAGGAAAGAAAGGAAAACTGAGTAAGAGACCAGAGGATGAAAGACCACCCATAGTTTATAGATTAGTAGGATTAATACTGTAAAAATGACCATCTTACCAAAAGCAATCTACAGATTCAACACAATCCCCATTAAAATTCCAATGCAGTTCACAAAATTGAAAAAAAAAACAAAACAAAACAGTATGGTACTGGGATACAGACTTGCTCAGTGGAATCAATCAAAGACCTCCATATTAACCCACATACCCACAGCCACCACCTGCCTTTTGACAAAGATTCCAACAAAACACATTAGAGAAAAGACAGCATTTAAAAAAAAAATGGTGTTAGTCAAACTGGATAGCTACATGTAAAAGAATAAAACTTCATTCTTATCTCTCACCCTGCACAATTCCAGCTGGATCAAGGACCCCAACCTAAGACCCAATACCCTGAATTTGACCAAGAAAATAGGAAGTACTCTTGAACTTATACACACATGAAAGGACTTTCTGAATAGGACCTCAGTAGCACAAGCATTGAGATCAACAATTAATAAACAGGACCTAATGAAACTAAAAGGTTTCTGTACAGCAAAGGACACCATCCCTCAAGTGAAGAGGCCGCCTACAAAATGAAGGGGAACAGCTACACATCTGAGAGTTAGTGCCTAGGTGTACAAAGAACTCAAAAAAATTAAACATCAAGAAAAAAACAACTAAAAATGGGACATGGAACTAAACAGAGTTCTCAAAAGACGAAAGAAATACAAATGGCTGTCTTAGTCAGGGGTACTCTTGCTGTGATAGAACACCAGGACCAAAAGCAAACTGGGAAGGAAAGGGTTTATTAGGCTTACACTTCCACTTTGCTGTTCATCACTGGAGAAAGTTAGGACAGGAACTCAAACAGGGCAGGAACCTGGAGGCAGGAGCTGATGCAGAGGTCATGGAGGGGTGCTGCTTACTGGCTTGCTCCTTGTGGCTTGCTCAGCCTGATTTCTTTGGGGCCTCCCACATCAATAATTTAAAAAATGCCCTACAAGCTTGCCTGCAACCTTATCTTATGGGAGCATTGAGGTTCCCTTCTCTTAGATGACAATAGTTTGTTTCAAGTGGACATAAAACTAGCCAGCACACAGTTCATTGTACAAAGTAGGTAGTATGGGAAATCAGGGTGGGAAGCTAGAGGCAGGACCTGATGCAGAGGCCATGGAGGAGTGTTGCTTACTGGCTTGTTCCTCGTGGCTTGCTCAGCCTGCTTTCTTACAGAACCGAGGACCACCAGCCCAGGGATGGCACCTCCCACAAGGGCTGGGCCCTCCCCCACTGATCACTAAGAAAATGCTGGATCTTATGGAGACATTTTCTCAATTGAGGTTCCCTCCTCTCTGACGACTCTAGCTTGTGTCAAGTTGACATAAACTAGCCAGGACACTGAGAAACATTTTTAAAAAATTTTCAACATCCTTAACTATCAGGGGAATGCAAATTAAAACTACTTTGAGATTTCATCTTACTGTTGTAGGATAATGTGTCTCTGGTACAGCACCTTCTGATTGGTTTAATAAAGAGCTGAACAGGAGCTAAGCAGGAGAGGATAGGCGGGACTTCCGGGAAGAGATAGGAACTCTGGGAAAAAGAGGCAAGATTCACCAGTGAGACAGAGCAAGCTACACATACAGTATGGAGGAGAGGTAATGAGACACGTGGCAGAGTGTAGGTTAATATAAACGGGTTAATTTAAGTTGTAAGAGCAAGTTGGGAACAAGCCTAAGCTAAGACTGAGCTTTCATAATTAATAAGAAGTCTCTGTGTCATTATTTGGGAGCTGGTGGTCCAAAGAAAGTCCAACTACATCTTACCCTAGTCAGAATGGCTAAGATTAAAAAACAAACAAAAAACAACCAATGACAAATGCCAGCATGGATGTGGGGAAAGGAAACACTTACTCACTGCTGTTGAGAGTGCAAATTGGTGCAGCCACTATGGAAATCAGTGTGGAGAACCCTCAAAAACCTAAGAGCAAGCACACGCTCCAGCCACAGCAGGCTTGAGCATACATTCAAAGAACTGTATTTCCTACTATACAGATATATACTCATCCATGTTCACTGCTGCCCTGCTCACAATAGCTAGGAAATGAAAACCTGGATGTCCATCCACTGAGGAATGGATAATGAAGATGAGATATATTTACACAATGTGTATTGTTCAACTGTCAAGAAAAAGGAAATGATGAAATTCACAGGTAAATGCAGGGAGCTCGATCCCGTCATTCTGAGGTAACCTAGACCCAGAAAGACAAAATGTCAAGCTTCCTCTCATTTCTGAAAGTTAGCGTTAAACTTTCAGATATGTGTGTTTCATTTGGAATTACTCACAGAGGTCAGGAAATTACTACGGGCCACAGGGAGAGGTTTCCAAAGCAGGGGAGATGGAGCACAGTGGTATAGAGTTAAAGGGGATAATGGAGCAGGAAGGGATAAATTGGGGGGGAGAGAGGGCAAAGTAAAGGAGGGAATACAGGAAGAGGTAAATAACATTTAAAGATGCTGGGGAAAGGCGTGGCAGTAGCCCCCACTTTCTGGTTGGATCTAAGTCTCACACCACACATTGAAACTCAATGCCTGTACCATTATTGGGCCAAGAAGCAATGCCTAGACATGTCATTGGCCCTAGACATGTCATTGGCCCTACAGAACCACCATTTTATTTTTTTTTAAGATTTATTTATTTATGTATACAGCATATATGACTGCAGGCAAGAAGAGGGCACCAGATCTCATTACAGATGGTTGTGAGCCACCATGTGGGTGCTGGGAATTGAATTCAGGACCTCTGGAAGAGCAGTCAGTGCTCTTAACCTCTGAGCCATCTCTCCAGCCCCCGAGAACCACCACTATTAGTCTGCTAAATGTACATAGTATTAAATGGACTTCTAATGGCTTATCACTATACCCATAGATTACTGCATCTCTCACCCCTCATCAGAGAGGCTTCTATCCGCAGTAAATGATTAGCACAGAGACCTACAACTGGCCGAGGTGCCCAGCTCTAAATGGAACATGAATACCTCACCCATTCCTCCAAAGGCTCAAGGATCATTTCGGAAGGGGAAGTAGGAAGAGTGTAAGAGCTGGGGGTGGTAGATGATCACAAGGAAACAGAGCTCTGGACACAGCAGGGCAGCTGCGCATAGAAACTCACAGCCTGTTGTGAAAGCACGCACAAGATCGGTGAAGCCCAAGGCAAAGCAAATCCCATGAGGAGAGGGGAGCTGGGCACTATGCCCCACGCTAGCTGAGGAGCTGGTTTAGCAATTACTAGCTACTGGGAGAGGGTGAGTCTGTTTGTGCTTCGTGTAGCCCTTGGAAAGTCGACCCCGTTCCAGTGGAAGACCACACATCCAAGAATATTTGGGATTCACAAATTGGTCTTGATGGGGTTTGTTTTTTGCTTGTTTTTCTGTTGTTTGTTTGTTTTTTTAAGGGAAGCAAAGTTAGATGGGTAGGAAGGTGGGGGATGGATTTAGTGACTGGGATTGGTGTGTGTGTGTGTGTGTGTGTGTGTGTGTGTGTGTGTGTGTATGATCGAAACACATTGTATGAAAAACCTAAACAAACAAAAAAAAAACAAAACAAACCCCGATGTTTCCAATGTTCTTTGCAAAGGCCTCTGAGGCGGCTGCGCAGACAGGCAGCTCCTCTTTTCTAGCTCCTGCCAGAGAATGCTGGGGAAGGGGGGTGAGCAAGGAGGCCTCAGCGTCCCTTGCCTGCTTCCTAGCTGTGGGGCTTTGGCTTCGGGAAGGCTTCTTGCCAGCCAGCCCCCCACTCCCCGGCCTCCTGCTCAGACCTCACCTGAGGAAGAGGAAGACGGCTCGTGGCGGTTCCGCGCCCTGGGCCTCGGGGACCCTGGCTTCCAGGTGCGGTCCAAGCAGCTCCAGCAGCTCCGGGTGCAGCTTCTCCGCTTCGTCAAAGATGAACATGCTCTGCTGGCAGCGCCGCCGCGTCTCCTGCATCTGCCGCCGCAGCCCCTCCTGCACGGGACGCCGGGAGCTGCAGAGCTCACGGGACGAGTGTGGGCTCCCAGGTTGGGCTCCACCCACCGTAACTACCAAACCCAAGCCCTGGCTCGGGTCCCACCCAAGCTTCCCAGGTGGCTCTCCTGTACCTGGGCTGAGCATCTCCACCTGGGAAGTTCGTGAGAGAAGCCCCTCTGCCCGGGGAACAAGCATCCCCCAGGTGCCTTCTCCAGGACTAAAGAAGTCCCACCCTGGAGCTAAGGGCCACCTCACCCTCCCCAGGGGCAGAGACGTTGGGCTTAACAACCCAGAGATAGAGGAAAGGCTCAAGGGCCCAGAGGCTGCCAACCCCACGCCCTTGGCCGCTCAGAAGCAGACCGCCCACTGGTACTCAGACAGGGCCGAGATCTCAAGGAGCCAGCCTGCTCTATCTGGTGCAATGTGTAACTTGAGGGTTAGTTACCACAGGGGCGCCCCACCCCAGGACAGTAAACCCTCCACCGAACATAAGCTTTGTGATTCTCTCAGAGCTGGGCACTGCGGCTTCTCAGGCAGCTTGGCTAACCTACACTACCTACCCATCTCGGCCTCCTTGGCATCTTTACCCCTCCGACACCCAGGCATGTGAGTGTGTGCACACGTCAGTTTTCCTGTGGGGAAGCTGAGGTTCTCAAGGAGTGTTGCTGCAGTCAACTCCAGAGAATTCCTCCTGGGAAAGCTCGGCTGTCGACGCCTGACCCGGGCACATCTTGATGCTCAGGACACCCAGTCTTTGCCCTCCAAGGCCTTACTGAAACTACCAGGTGACTCAGGAAGGCTCTGTCCTCAAGGCTGACACAATCCTCCCAGTTCACACACACCCAAGAACTACAGTTGAGAGCCAACATGGGTGCGGTCACTCCGTTTGCTCATGTTCAGGCTAATTTTACTACATGTATAAATGGAAAAAACAAAACACTTCAAATAGCAAAACAGTAAAGGAACATGTGTCCACCGGCTTGCTGGCATATAACAACCTGCTATGGAAAGAACTGGGGAATCACATATGATAGGATGTGAGGATACGCCAGTGCATGTCTTTTTTAAATGGCTGCAGTGTAAGGTAGTACACTGCTTGTCTAGCAAGCTGACGGCCCTCAGTTCAATTTCTAGCAACCACGTTTTTAAAAGTGAGCATAGTGCATGCCTGTGATCCAACCCTTGGGAGGCTGAGGCCGAAGGATCAAATCACTATTGTTGCATTCACGGTTCAATGATACACTTGAGGGGGGAAAAGAAAACCCGAACAAGCCGTTTGAAACAAGCCCCTCTGCATGTTAGTTCCCTAGGCTGATGTCAGGGTTAACTCGTGCATTCCTGTTTGAATCCAGGCACACATTCATGGCCCGGTGCACATCTGGGGGCAGGGAAACAAGCCAGCCGAACATGGCCCTGTCTTTGAAACTACAGTGGTGTGAAACGGCTGGGAAGAGGTCCTGATAGCAGCAGAGGTCCAGGATGTGCGTGCGTGCGTGTGTGTGCGTGTGTGTGTGTGTGTGTGTGTGTGTGTGTGTGTGTGTGTGTGACCATGGGAAGTTCACAATGCTAACTGTAGTAAGTGAAGGAGGCTGTGGCCTTTGGCGAGGGGGATGGTAAGTTTATGCTTTTTTTCTATTCCTTACACATATCACTGTTTTTTGTTTTTTGACAGGCTCTCACTGTGCATCCCAGGCTGGTCTTGAACTCAAGATCTCCCTGCCTCAGCCAACAAGTGCTGGGATTACAGGCATGTGCTGCCACACTCAGCTACATTTCACTGTTCTTCACACACACACACACACACACACACACACACACACACACACACACACACTCTGTTGCCTCTGTGCCTGGCTCCAGTGTGCAGCAGTCATAGAAACAGTTCCAGTGTGTTCTGGAAACATCAGTATTCCCCGCCTGGTGCTCTAGGCTGCCTCTGTGAGAGGGCAGGGAGTGGCCGCCCGTGGACAGGTTCTGGCCCTGCAGCTGCCTGTCCTCATCCCGTACTCCTCTGCTCTGGAACCTGCCTCCTTGTGGTGTCAGCATCCACCCAGCACAGGGGCCTCCCCCCTGCCAGGCCAGTGAGGCTCCCAGCACCGCGGCCTCACCTTGTAGGCGTCCACATACTTGGGGTGTGGGAAGTGGAAGGTGGAGATGAGCATCCTGACACAGTCACTCCTCAGTCCATCCCGGTACAGGTTCTCCGCCAGCATCCTGGCCACGAAGTTCTTGCCTGTGCCTGACCAGCCATGGAACGACAGAGCCAGGGCCTTGTCTACTTGGGGGGTCTCCAAGTAGCCCCTCACTGCTTGTAGGACCAGCTTGCTAGCCAGATGCTGGCCATGCAGCCGGACATGCAGGTCCGATTCTAAGCCTGGAAGGAGGAAAGGGGCCACAGTGAGAGGCACAGGGGCTTGTATGTACCTCTTCCCCGCCACACCCCAGCTTGTCTATCATCTGATCCCTGTGACCCCAGAACAAGAAGAAGGCAGACCTCATAGCAAATGGTATTCAAAGGCCATTTCCTGAAGAACTGAGAGATCAAGACTGAACTCTGGAGACTAGAATTATCCTTTCTGGACATGCCACAATGGGTGGACAGGCCAGTGTGGGGGGACCCCACCACATCTCCAGGGGCTCCCATCCCCGCTTCAGGAGTTCCTGTTCTCTGTCTGTCATCCCGTCCCAACCTGGCACATACTTGAGCAGCTCCCCAAAGCCCGGCCTGCTTTCCTTTGCCCCCTGAAGGGACACGGACTGGAGGTAGGGAAGCTGGGCTGCCAGCTGGGGTAAGGTACCAGCCATTAACCTATCATCAAGACCGATCGGCTGGGCACTTCGAGCCAACCCAGAGGGAACTCTGGAATGTGAGCAGGTGACAGTCTACTACAAAACACTGCCAGGGCTGTTACACAGAGAAACCCTGTCTTGGGAAAAAACCAAAAACCAAACAACAACAAATCACCGCCATCAACTTGCTTCCTTTCAAAACCACTGGTACCGCTAAGGGAAAACTGCCACTTAGAGCTGTCTCCCCTATCATCAGAACTAGGATGCTTCAAATTGGGACTTCCAGGCCCTGAAGAATAGTGGATCATCTAAAAAAGAGAGCGGTGACCTGCTGTAAATCCACATTCAGACTTCCCGACCTGCACGTGGCCTGAGATTCCACCCTGTGCTAGACCCTGCTCCAGACACACATGTGGTTTGTCCCCCTTTCCTTTCTTCCTTCTCTCTCTTTTTGTGAGTGTGTATGTTCCTGGGTGTGTGTAGGGGCATTGCACACACATGTGAAGGCCAGAGGTTCACATCAGGCACTTTCCTCAACCACTTTCTATCTTGTTTGCTTTGGTTTTTTGAGATTCTGTGTAACAGCCCTGGCAGTCCTGGAACTCACTCTGTAGCCCAGGCTGGCCTCGAACTCACAGAGATCCGCCTGCCTCTGCCCTCCCGAGTGCTGGGATTAAAGGTGTGCACCACCACTGCCAGCTTCTGCCTTGTTTTTTAAGGCAGGATATCTGAACCCAGGGCTGGGGTTTGGCTAGACTTGACTTTTCCACCAAGCCCTAGGCATCCTCCTGTCCCAGCTCTCCACCCCAGTGGGTGTGCACGAGTGTGCTACCGTACCCAGCTTTCACACGGGTGCTGGGATTGGACTCAGATCCTCACGCTGTGTGACGCGCACTATACCCCGGGGCCGTCACCTCAGCCCCACTGGCACTTTTTCTAAGTAAGTAAGCCAATGTTTAGTTTGTGCTTCAAGATGACAGGGATGCAAGAGCTGGGGTAGGAGAACTCCAGACAAGCTCCAGGTGAGGAACTGCCTCTGGGGAAATTAGGAAATTTCGCAAAGGATTAAACCACAGGGCCCTTGTCAGAACAGGTTTTGTGTCTGAGGCTGAATACCACACGGGAGAGTTAAAACTCTTAACTACCTGCAGCATGCAACAGATCCACCTACATAATAAAAAGTACAGAAGGAGAAGGTTGGTTAGTATTTATTTATAGGCATGCGAGCAGGCTGGGGTGCGCAGGCTTTCTGAAGGGCAGTGCTCATCCATGGAATGCTATGGATTGGTTTATAACGGAAAAGAACTTCCTGTTTCTCTCAGGAGACAGAGAAATTCTCCTTCCCCGTAGCCTTACTTTAAAGATAAATCAAGAAGCCCAGGTTATCACCCCATAGACATTTGCTGGTTAAACTTAGAGACAGACAGTTGTTTTGTTTTAAGACTGGGTCTTTCTACATATCCTAGGCTAACCTTAGATAATCATGATCCCACCTCAGTTTCCCAAGTGCTGGATCACAGGGTAGGACAGCACATCTGCCTACAAAGGAACACTGTGTGTCTGTGTGTCTGTGCTCCTGTGGTGTGACGGGAGTGGAGGTCAGCATCAGGGCATCTTCCTTGGGCTCTCATCTGTCTCCTCTGTTGTTGTTGAGACAGGGTCTGCCCCTGAACCTGCTGCTCATCGACTCGACAACCTGACTAACAGCTTCAGAGACCCACCTGTCTGCGCCCCTAACCCTGGAGTTACAGTGTCCAGTGTTGTGCCCAGCTTTTATGTGGGTGCTGGGGATCAGAACTCAGATTCTCATGCTTGCCCTGCAGGTGCTGCACCAAGTGAGCCATCTCCCCCTCCCCTAGAAAATAACATTAAAAAAACTGTTTTATTTTTTAATTACATGTGTATGTGTGTGTACAGTCATGGGTTTATGGAGATGAGTGCAGCTGCATGCAGAAGCCAGAAAAGAGTGTCAGCTCCCCCAGAAGTGCAATTATAGGCAGTTGTGAGCTGCCTAACGTGAGTGGTGGGACTCAAACTTAGGTCCTCTGTAAAAGCGGTGGCTCCTAGCTGCTGAGCCCTCTCTCCGGCTCTTAGGAACATTTTAACCACAATTTTGGATCAGCTTTTTGGCTCTCTACTCTCAGCCATCCTCTGAGAGGTTACTTGCTATTCCTGTTCTGGTCCTAGCTCTCCTGAAAGAGGGCATGTAGTAGAATATTATTTTAAGATGTGTTACATTTGTTTATACCGTGAAACATTTATTTTAATGATGCAAAGATGTGCTGCATTCTTTTATGTTGCATTTGTTTAACTCTGTGAAGCTGTGTTACTGTGCTTGTCTAAAACACCTGATGGTCTAATAAGAGCTGAACGGCCAATAGCAAGGCAGGAGAAAGGAGAGGTGGAGCTGACAGGTGGAGAGAATAAATATGAGAAATCTGGGAGAAGAGAAGAAGCAAGAGAACAAGGAGAGAAGGACTTCAAGGACCAGCCACCCAGCTACACAGCCAGACACCAAGAAGGAAAGAAAAGGTATATAGAAATAGAGAAAGATAAAAGCCCAGAGGCAAAAGATAGATGGGCTAGTTTAAGTTAAGAAAAGCTGGCTAGAAACAAGCCAAGCTAAGGCCAGCCATTTAAAATTAAGAATAAGCCTCCGTATGTGATTTATCTGGGAGCTGGGTGGCTGGCCCCCCCCAAAAGAGTAAAGAGTAAAAACCAACCAACAACATTTTGGCCTTCCAACATGGGGCCGCAGAAAGCTGAACTACAGGGGTAGGCTCTGTCAGATTCTCAGTCTCCCCAGAACTCAGCACAAGGTCTGGTACATACAGCTCAACAGAGATGAGCTGTACTTCCTCAGACCCTCTCCCAGGGATAGTAGGGCATGACTGCAGAGACATCTTCAGTCTAGACTGGGGACAGATGGTGACAGGGGCCTAGCCCACATCTCACTGTCTCCTGCCAGCTGCCTCAGCTGGGTGTGACACGTTCATAGATCCCAGTAAGCTTCACACCCTTAAACTAAAGATAAAACGTGTTCCCACACTTGGGGCACGGGGGTGGGGGAGGGGTGGGAGGTAAAGGGCTTTTTGCCCCTGATCTAAATATCTCCATACTCTGAAAAACAAAACAAAACAACAAGGCTGGGCGGTGGCCCAAGCCTTTAATCCCAGCACTGGCGGATCTCTGTGAGTTCGAGGCCAGCCTGGTCTACAAAGCCAGTTCCAGGAAAGGCGCAAAGCTACACAGAGAAACCCTATCTCGAAACAACAACAACAACAAAACCCAACAACAACAAACAAACAAACAAAAAACAAAAACAAAAAACCAAAACCAAAACAAAAAAACCAGGAGGAGGGCTGGGGCTGGGGTGTGGGGTACTTGCCTAGCATGCCCAAGCACTAGCTCTACGAAGACACCCACACAGGAAGTAGTTGGACACTCGTTCCTAAATAGTAGAATGTAATATCCGCTAAGGACACCATCAGGGTTGATGCCCTGTCGTTCCTACTGTTGGAGGGGAAATGATGGCGTTCAAAGCCTTGTCAGAAGAGACCCTCAAACAACCGCACACCTGACTTTCCTCTCACTGGAGGAGGGGGAATGCTGGAGGGTTAAGTTTCTCAACTAGTGGCTTCTCCACGGTCGCCAACCCCCTCCCCCCAGATTCCCTGGAAACCATGCCAGCGCCAACCTGTCAAGTTGTTGGAGATCCTGCAGTCCCCGCCACGGGCGCAGCAGTCTTGAAAGCGGCAGAACCACTCGGCGAGCCTATCCAGGGACCGCCGGCCCCACAGAGGAAGGCTCCAGCCTGGAAAGGAGATGCTATGAGATGGCGAGACGGTGACGAGAGAGACAACCCTGAGGTTTCTCAGTGACGGCGCCCAAACCAGAGTCCGGGTCCCAACTCCCAGCCAGGCTCCGGCATGTGCTCCAGCGCCGCCTCCACAAGCCGCAGAGGCGAACGTATCTGGGGTTGGGGACAATCACCGGTGGTGTCTACAAAGGACTTTCTCTAAGCCATCAGTCAGGCGGGCAAGAATGGGGAGACTGTGAGCGTCTAGAGGAATCGGGGCAGGTGAGGCGCGGCAGGCAGCCAGACCTCTTGCTGTCCCCAGGGGCTGCGCCAGATGTGCAGGGACCAGGCCTCCTAATGCGCGGAGGCTGCCGCGGCTCCCGCTAGGTGCGCGACGCTGGTGAGGCTGGCAGGTGAGCGAGGGGGTGGGCGGCGGGGACCGCTCTTACCCAGCGGTGGCGCGGGGGCTTCCTGGTCCTCGCAGTGATCGGGCCACACGGAGCAGCTGAAGAGCGTCCAGTACCGTCTGGACAGGGCCCCGACTGTCCTCAGCTGCTCCTGCAGGCGTTGGACACCCGGCCATGGGGCCGGCTCTTCGGCCGCCTGCCCCTGGCTTTTGGCACCACGGTGGCCCTGCGTGCCCGGGGGGCGCAGTGGCATCAGCAGCAACAGCCAGAGGGTCCCACGAAGCATGACTCTCCCGGCGCGCTTCCGCCTCGAAGAGTCGGGGACCCAGGACTCCTGGGCTCCCGCGCGAGCGGGCGCCGCCCAGGATTGGCGTCGCTATGGTGACCGGCCCGCCCTCCGCGGAGTACGAGCCAGCTGCTGTTCTCAGACCCAGAACCCACCGGAACCGAAACCCAAGCTGGTGTCCGGGACGGCAGGAATCCCGAGCTCGTCTTGAGCCCCTGTCCACCCCACGGGACTCAGCCTATTCTGGGGCATGCCCGTGACCTCAAGGGAGTGACGGCAGGCCCTTAAATGGCCTTTGACAACCACTCAGCTGTGCCTCCCACATAAGGACTCCCTTTGGTGCCCAGCCCTCGTAGGAGGTCAGCTTTCTGCCAACCCCACGATGAGGAAGGCGATAAAACCGGCCAAGCAGGAAGCGTTTTGTTGGCAGAGAGTCAGCTGGACGGAGACGCTGCCCCGGGAATATGAGCAGGATTGAGCTGGACGGCCAAGGTCGCCCCTGGTCCTCTGGAGAGGGAAATGAAACATCAGCTAGCAGTAGGCTTTCATGGGTGCCAATCCCCGGAAAAGCAAGAGGAAGTCAGGTCGGGAGGTACTGAGTTTTGGAAACCCCCGAGTAAGGGGAAATTGTATCACTTGAGAATTACAGAAGTTAGGATAAGTACTTGCCCACTCCTGGCTGGGTTTTTGAAGCTGATCAGACATGCATGGTGAGGCAGGCAGAGCTCTGTGAGTTCAGGGCCAACCTGGTCTACATACCGAGTTCCAGCCAGCTACAGCTACATAGTGAGACTCCGTCAATGTTCAGAAAACATTAAAGACCCAGGCTTGGTCCCAAGTTTGGCATCATGGAGAGGTGGTGGAAATTAGTGAGGTGAACCCTAGTAGAGGTCTTTGGGTTATTGGGTGGGTGGGTGAGCCAATTTGCTCTACCAACTGCTCCTGCCATGATGTGGGCTGCCCGCTTTCTCCAGAGGCCCATGAGCAATGAACTGGAACCTTCAAGGCTATGAACCAAATAAACTTTCTCCTTGATAACTCTCTCTGGTATTTGCCATAGTGGCAGGAAGCTAACACCTTTATGCTTACTTGAAAACATTAACTCACTCAATAAATAGTTGAGCAGGAATGAGTCTGATAATCTGAATAGGCCTATATTCTGTTTGTAGGACGTGGGCGTCATCTCACGGGTCTACACCCTGACTGCTCCACCCACATTTCAAGTCAGGGATGCTGTAAGAGCAGTCAGTACATGGCTACTTTTATTTCCTCATGTAGCAAGTGTGTGTGCATTTATATGGAATGTGTAAAACAGCATACTGGAAGAAACGGGTGACTCTAGTTACTACTAGTGTGTACTGGAGAATTACAGTGTAAATGGGGGCTAGTCTGGTGGACCCTGCCCCCCCCCCTTCCTTTGGTAGCTGTTGCTTTCCTTGCTGACCTTGACCAGGTGTCCTCCCCATGCTGATTCCCTGCTGGTTTCCTTCCTCCTAAAACAGCTTACTGGTGTATCCTGCATTTGGTGTAAACAGCTAGGATGCAAGTATGTAAAACATCTGCCCTCCGGGGTTCTCCCACTGTGCTGTAAGCCTGTATTTAAGACCTCCTCCCTCCTTCAATAAACCGCATTCAGCATTCTACTGAGATGAATGACCCGCTGTCTTGTCTCTGTTTTTAATCCTCAGCCCCTCGCTCGGGCGTGGTGAACGGGTGGTAGCGTGGGCGATACATAGTCCAATGGTAGGGTGACTGCTTACGTGGTGAATTCAACAAAAAATGAAAAACGGAAAAAAATACGAAAAAAAATGTGTTAAAACAACACGTTTTAAGACTATGGGGTAATCATCTCAGCTTTGCAACTTTTGGGTCGTGCTTTGGTTCAGGTGTAGCATTTCACTGCAGATAAACTGGAAATTCCTTAGACTAACTTGCTTTCGAGACATTCCTTAAAAACAAACAAACTTTGAGGTAAGCATTTCACCAAGAAGTCATCCCCACATTGAAACAACAAATCCACACATCAGTGTTTCTGTAAGTCTCGAAGTATTTCCGTAAATTCGTCATATCCCATTCTGAGGGATTGGGGCTAGTGGCTGGAAAACGCCCGGAGAGCTCCTGGGTGACAGGGACATCTAGAGGCTTCTGTGGGAACTACAGGAAGCTGTGAGCAATGGGCAGTACTCAGCATAGTCCAAAGACCCAAGGCTTTGGCTTTGCCTAAGAGCGTGTCATAACTGCAAAATCTGGAGTGTGGGACCCCAGCCCTACTGAGTCAACATCTGCATGTGGCAGCTACTTCTAAGAGAAAGTGGGTACTCAGTACCCTATTGAATTTATCTGGATGGGACCTCTTTTTTTCAAAAGACATCTTCCCAACACCACTGAAGGTAGCCAGAACCATGTATTTTGTTTGTTTGTTTGTTTATTTGTTTTTTGGTTTTTCGAGACAGGGTTTCTCTGTGTAGCTTTGCGCCTTTTCCTGGAACTCACTTGGTAGTCCAGGCTGGCCTCGAACTCACAGAGATCCGCCTGGCTCTGCCTCCCGAGTGCTGGGATTAAAGGCGTGCGCCACCACCGCCCGGCCAGAACCACGTCTTAAAAACAATCTTTGGGAACAACTCAAGCCTCTTATCTCCAAATAAACAAATTTGATAAACAAACTCAGAAAACACGAGGATGAATGTGTCCTAGTTCACCCGTTAAAGGTTCAACTTCCATGGCCCCAGCACTTGTGGGACCCCCGTGGTCTGTGACTGTTCTTTCAAGGGAGGGTACACTCAGATAAGAGGATGACCTCAGGAAACCCATGACCCAGGCACTGGCCAGGAGTGCAGGCCCTTGGGGTCCTGAGTCTTTTGAGTTCACAGCTCCCCAGTTCTGGAGTCATGGGGTTTTGATTCTGTCACTGTTGAGATAGGGTCTCACTATTGAAGTGCTGGCTGGCTTGGAACGCACTACATAGATGTGGCGGCGGTCTTCAAACTTGTGGCACTCCCGCCTCTTACAGGCTAGCAGCCATACATACATGTCAAATTTAGACCAGAATCTCCTTCAGTGGAGGTCCTGTGTGCGCCTTAATCCTCACCACCTCCAAAACTCTTCCCTGTTTCTAGAACAAATTTACATTACTCCAGAGGCACTCAGTGCCTCACAAGCAACTCCTCCGCCGGCACCTGAACAGTGGTTCTCAACCTCTGGGTCACAACCCCTTTTTGGGGTGGGGGAGTCAAATGACCCTTTCACAGGGGTCATCTAAGACACAGATAATTACATTACGATTCATAACAGTAGCAAAATTAGTTACGGAGTAGCAACGAAAACAATTTATGGTTGGGGGTCACCACATGAGGAACTGTATTAAAGGGTTACAGCACTAGGAAGGTTGAGAACCACTGCTCTAGAGGCTTCTCAAGGGAAGGGCCAAACACTGCCATCTAGATGGCATGTTCCAATTCTCAGGACAATGTCTAAACACTTCGTAGATTTGTACTGGGGTTTATACTGCCTACCCCTGCCTGTTTTAGAAAGTGGAAGCCACTTAGCTGCAAGGTCTAGTACCTGTCTGCTGAGGAGCAAAGGGTCAAGTGGAGTCTGCAAAAAGATCTACGTGATCGTTTGAATGAGAAATGCCCCTCAGTCTTGGGCATCTGAATACTTGGTCCCCAACTGATGGTGCTGTTGGGAGGTTTGGGAGCTATGACCTTGCTGAGGAAGTATGTGACCGGAGCAAGAGGTTAGAGACCTGCCAGGCAGTGGTGGCGCACGCCTTTAATCTCAGCACTCGGGAGGCAGAGGCAGGCACATCTCTTGAGTTCGAGTTTGGTCTCCAGAGCAAGTTCCAGCAAAGCCAGGGCTACACAGAGAAACTATGTCTCAAAAAAGAGCTTAAAGGCTCGTGCTACTTCAAGTCTGCGCTGCTTTGAGCTTGTGGTTGAAGATGCGAGCCCACAGCTTCTGCTCCAGCCACCATACCGGCTGCCTCTACTCCACCATCGCGGACCCTTGTCCATCTGAACTGCAAACCCAAATAAACTTTTTCATCTACAAGCTGCCTTAGTCACGGTGTTTTATCACAGCCACACAAAACCAATAGGGTCTGTATGTGGTGAGCCAGGGAGGAACACGTGCTGGCTTCAGCCTCTGCGTGTGATGATCAAATGCTGGCACAATTATGCAGCAAACCCAGAGGAAATCCAAACTGTGCTTGTCTGGTTGAGGGTTCAGATAGTGGATTTCCATTTCAAAATGAAATTCTGGGTATCCTAAGAATTCTCATCAGGGGAATCAGCTCCGTTTCTGCCTGTCGTGGACTGTGCTACTCAGGATTCATAGTTCTTCATCTCACAAGAAGCTTCGAGAAAAGAGCTAAACATCCAGGAAGTCCTGAAGACTTTGAAGTCTGGTACAGCTGACTGTGTGGGTCTTCCAAGGACTGGTGAGGAAGACTATGGTGCTTACCCACTGGAAGCAATCCCTATGGAAGTTTAAGTAGAGGCACGAGGTGTAACATTTTGTCCCTTAAAAACAGGAAAATGGAATAGGAAGCACCGGGGAGAAAAGAAATGTATTAACAGGAAAACATGATACAATAATATATATTAAAATCTTTATTTTTTTTCAGAATTGAAACCCATAGATCACTTAGAAATTTGTTTGGTGTCTTACCAAGTACAACCTCTGTCTGCACAACAGCTCCAAGAGGAAATCCCAGGCAGGTCAAATGAGTGCAGTGATGCCTACACCACCCTTAAATAAATTAGCTTCCCAGTAAGTTATTCCCAGCTTCCCCCAACAGTTTGTGACAGTGCAGTCCCCAGGCCCCACTCACCACCCAGACTAGAGAGATACAGGGGACAAGCGGCCTCCCCTGAGGAGCAAGCGTCAGTCAGACCACCTGGTCAGCAGACTGCTCAGGAGACGCTCGGTGAACATTCTAACCTTTACTGGACAAGTCCTTTCTCAGTGTGAGTATTTCCTTGTGTCAAAGGAAATCCATTTTCCTTGGCAGAATACACCCAGGGCCACACTAACCCAAACCCCTCTCCCCACCTTTCCTGAACCCAGGAGGCAGGCCGCAAGGGAGCTTGCTGACGGCGGCTGTCTACTGATCACAAGAGAAGGTCATTGCTGGCCAGAGATCAGGGAGGAACGAACAGAGGCTGAAGGCGCACAGTGCGTGGAGACGGGGAGGCCAAGTGTGAGCGTTTTAGAGAAAGCAGGACTTTCTTTGGATGGCAGTGCTGTCTCCAGCTCTGGGAAAATAGAGAAGCTGTCAGGATTCACTTGCTAAAATAATCTGTAATAATGTACCTGAATTCCTCCACTTTCTCCTTAAAATTTAGTCTGACACTTTAAACCTGAGTGCAAACAGGGAGACATACCTTAAAAAATACCATTCACCTTCAGCAAATCAGAGCCTGTTGTTTTAAAAGGGAATTATTTATAGCCCTCCCCCAAAGCACAATGCAGCCGAGACTAAGGAACAGTTTTAGAATAGAAATTCTACACCCAAGTTTCCCACTGCGACCAGATACACGTTTGAGAAGTGGGAGCAGATGAAGAACAGCAGTGACTCTGGTTTCTTGGACTTGTAGTAAATGTATTCATCTATGCGGATGCTCAGTTGGCAAACGTAATTTAGAGTTGACCAAAATCCCTCTGATGACTTGATTATAACAGCCCGAATTCTAGTAAATGACCCCAAAAGAGGCCAGAGTTACAATACTTTTAAAAATGTATCTTTTTTGGCCTGGGCTGTAATGGCACACGCCTTTAATCCCAGCACTCAGGAGGCAGAGGCAGGCGGATCTCTGTGAGTTCGAGGCCAGCCTGGTCTACAGAGTGAGATCCAGGACAGGCTCCAAAGCTACACAGAGAAACTCTGTCTCAAAAAACAAAAACAAACAAACAAATAAATAAAAAAGTGTATATTTTCCCCCACCAGAACTTTGTGTCTATAAATTTGGGGCTAGAAGTTTATGGCTGCTCCACCCCTGCCTGCCACACTGAGATTTGCCCAAATATACCTTTCCTAGCTTACTCCAACCCCCTAAGAACACAGATTTATATTCTAATTGATGTGTCACGAACTCCACTGGTTCAATTCTAACTTCATCCACTGTGGACCTGAGGACCTGCTAAAGCCGTGAGTATGAAAACAAAGTGTGAAATGACTTTTCTGTAACTATTCTGGAGTAAAGATTAGACTTTTTTTCAAAGCAGCTTTTCAGCCTGTTCTCTTCCTCACAAGAATCTTGTGCCTTCAACATCCCAAGTGAGGTGTGTCCGCCAAAGTGCCGAGCCACACTTAGTCAACTCTGAGGTGAGGGAGGGCTGACTGCCGCCATCTGCTGGCTGCCACTTTGCTAAGCACTAACCATGCTAATCTCAAGTTCAACTGTGAATTTCCTGGGACTTACACACCACATGGCCTGAAAACTGGACTCAATATCTCCTTTTACTAACACTATTTCAGTGTTTTGTGCTAATGTTTGTTTTCTTAAGTTCAATACCCAAATTTGAAAAAAAAAAACCAGCCTATTCCTTAATCTAACTCAAAATGTACATAAAATGTACCAACTTTGCTAATTTCATGCCTTTTAAAGGTTCTTCTAGGTTTCGACATGAGAAACCTAGGGCCTTAAACTCAGAAGGTAGCTGCATCTAAACATCAAGCACAGCACTGAAAGGCTGTTCTTGACAGAAGTCCAGAACTGGACAAGAGGCTGAGTGAGGACACTGTCCCTAGCCTGGTCACTCACATGTCCAATGACTGCCAACATACGGAACTGAACCTGAACTTGACAGTGCTGCAAGGAGACGAAGGAATCCTACTACACCGCGGGTTCAGAGCTCCAGACCAGAGGAGAAGAAGGAATCCTACTACACCGCGGGTTCAGAGCTCCAGACCAGAGGAGAAGAGGGAATCCTACTACACCGCGGGTTCAGAGCTCCAGACCAGAGGAGAAGAAGGAATCCTACTACACGGCGGGTTCAGAGCTCCAGACCAGAGGAGAAGAAGGAATCCTACTACACCGCGGGTTCAGAGCTCCAGACCAGAGGAGAAGAAGGAATCCTACTACACCGCGGGTTCAGAGCTCCAGACCAGAGAGAGTCTGGATTTGATACAAACCACAGCACTAAGGCTCTTTTTCAGTTTCAAGGCTCAGAAGGCTTAAAATCTTATCTGCTACCTGCAGGCCCACATCACAAGCTCGGTCCAGCTACCAGCAAGACGCTTTCCCATATGAAAGGCACAGACAAGGCCATCAACCTCCCAGGAACAGCAACATCACTGTCAAATGCCTCACACCTTAGAGAGCCAGGCAAGGTTGCTCATACTTATAATCCTAGCATGTGGAAGGCTGAGGCAGGAGGACTGCTGCCAGTTCAAAGCCAGCCTGGGTTACATACTAAGTTTCAGACCAGCATGGGCTAGAGTAAGAGTCTACAGTTTACCTCAAAATAAACAATGCCAATGAGAGAAAAGGGGGGGCGGGGAATAGGAAAGCCAAGGATGGCAGAGATCACAGGGACCTAACTTGTATTATTTCAGCTTGTTTTGCTACTTTGGGCAAAAGGTAGGCAAGGGGGTAAATTAGTGTCTGTAGGGGATCATGCTTGGGTTGTAATCATATTTCCTCTAGAGACCATTTTGGTTAATTTGAACAGAACCTAAATACAGGGGAAACTCATTTTCAGGACGTCAGTCATCTTCCTGGTTCTACAGCGTGAGTCCCTCTCTCTTCTCTTCCCTGAGATGTCAAATCCATAGCACTCAACAGCTAAGAGCCCCACACCCTCCTGCCCTTCTCTTCCTCCATCTCAGAAATGGGTCTGCTCCAGCACTGTGCTCTTTTGTCTGAACATTTTCAATCTGACTAGTTCTGCCTTTTTTTGTTTTTGAAGACACAAGGACTACAGAGTGAGTCTACAGAATCCATGGGTGTGGAGAACGATGGCAAGGTTTACCGCAGACACGCACTCTCGAACCAATTCCTCAGCCAGTGTCACACCTCTTTGTCCCTTGGTGTGGGGACAAGACTGACCAGAGCTGGTTCCGCCGCTTGAATGGGCAACTTCGAGGCCGCCAGGTGAATCCACAGACAAGCTCCCACGCGGACACTGCAGAGAACACCAGGCACTCCCGGGGCCACCCTGTCTTCTACCACCAGAACCTGCTGCTGGCCACTTCCGGCCGTCACATGCCATTTGGAATTGATTGTGCTGTTTATCTTTGTAAAAATCAGTCCCACTTGTTTCCTGTTCAGAGTTACAAGTGGGAGAGCGGCATCCTGTCTTCCACCAGCACAGTGTCCACCCCAAACTGGTCACTACACTGCTTGATGGTGACAAGGACGTTCAGAAGCCGCTGGTCCACAGAGTCCAAGTGTGGATCAGAGAGCACAGGGGAGATGGGGTCATGGGCCATGGCAGATTTTAAGGCAGACTTTAGCACTCCATTCTTTAGGTAGTTCAGTCTATTCCAGGTTGAAACCCGAATGCTGGAAGAAAAAGGTTTAAAGGAAGTTATATAACATCTCCCTATCCAATCCAGTATAAAGCTTGGATAGTAGGAAAGGTTTTTAAAAATCATTTATTTTTTAAATATTTTTAAAATTATTTCAACTAAAAAAAATACCACTTCTATTTCAGACTTGCCTCTGTTTTAGAAGTAAGCTGCATCGGCATGTGTAAATTTTTGGGAGTAATTAGAGATATGTACAAAGACTTATACATATTCATTGCAGTAAGAGGAAAACTGAAGCAATCTAAATGTCTAACACATAAGAAATACTTCAAATTAAGGCTAATTCATCAGGGAAATGCCCATGATAAGTATGTTAGAAATGACAAATTTGGAGAGAAAAACTTTCATTTTCTGTCTGTGGGGAAACTAAAGTGTATAATTACTGTGATGAACTATAGGATTACAATGACGTTCACTATGTTAACAGGAGTTATCCTTAGACACTCAGGGGTGACTGTAACCTCCTTATTCAAATATTTCTGTATTTTAAAAATTCTAATATTAATAGAAAAATAGTTACTATAAAAATACCCTTTTTTTTTTTTTTTTTTTTGTTTTTCGAGACAGGGTTCCTCTGTGTAGCTTTGTGCCTTTCCTGGGACTCACTTGGTAGCCCAGGCTGGTCTCGAACTCACAGAGATCTGCCTGGCTCTGCCTCCCGAGTGCTGGGATTAAAGGCGAAAAATACCTATTTTTTGCTAAGAGATGATGGCACATGCCTTTAATCCCAGCACCTGGGAGGCAGAGGCAGGTGGATCTCTGAGTTCAAGGTCAGCCTGGTCTACCTAGTGAGTTCCAGGATAGCCAGGGCTACACAGAGAAACCCTGTCTCAACACCCCACCCCCACTAGAAAAAAAAATCTACTTTATTGGGGACAGAGATGGCTCAGCACCTAAGAGCACTTATTTCTCTTGGAGAGGACCTGTGTTCAGTTTCCAGAACCTACTCCGAGCTGCTCACAGTTGCCTGTAACTCCAGCTCCAGGGGACCCAATGCCTTCTTCTGGCTTCTGCTGGCACTGCATTCAAGAATGCATAGTCCCACAGACAGACAGACAGACAGACAGACAGACACACACACACACACACACACACACACACACACTTTAAACTTTTAAAGAGATTATCTGTTTTCCTGAGTTATTTCACTACCTGATTGCTATGGTTTAGGTATTTACCCCTGATAAAATCCTGTGGGGATTCAGTTAGCACTGTAACAGGATTAAGAGCTGAGACCCTAACGAGGTGGATGACCAATGAGGGCAGAGGTTCAGCGGAGCGATGCTGCCCTGTCTCCTGCCAAGTGGTTAACAGTGAGAAAGCTCTCTCAGGTGCCAGGGTTTTGATACTGGGCTTCTCAGCTTCTAGAGCTGTGAGCCAATCAATTTCTGTTTTAGGTTGGTAAGATGGCTTAACAGGTAAAGGCAGTTGCCACATAAGCCTGGTGACTGGAGTTTGACCCCTGGAAACCGTGTAAAAGGTCGATGGAAAGAGTCAAGTACGTAAGTTGTCCTCTGACCTCCACTGTACACCTGGCACACAAGCCCACACCTACACAACGCATACAAACACACGCACTAAAACTAAGTTTAAAGGGAATGTCTCCGTCTGTGACTTTCTATTACAGCAGGAGGAAACTGACTAAATGACCAACTAAAGAGAACTGATTCATCTCAGAAGTTCTTACCTCTCTGTGGGTACAGGAGTGGTAACCAGACAGAATGTGGGTACAGTATAAGTAACCAGGCAGGAAGAAATGTCTGACTTTGAGAGAAGTAGACTGTTTTATAGCTACTTAAAGTAAGGAAGATTGATCTTTGTACATGGACTACCTATGTTGGGCACTTTTCTTATTCTGAATTGTATTATAGCTGCAGAGAGCACCACACTTCTCCGGTGTAACAGAGCTTTACTTGACTGACCCACCCTTACTTCACACTTCAATATATGCTTCTCCAAAACGGACAGAGGTCCTTCCATTGCGTCTCTTCCTAAGCTTCTCAGAAGAGGGCCAGTGCAGCAGGAAGGGGCTCTCTCAGTGCCCCGGCTATAGTGGAGTATGTTGTTTAGTGATGCAGAGCCCAGGCACATTCTCAGAAGACAGAAGCCCCTGAAGTCGCAGCCTCATCTGATAACTAACTCCCCTGAGGTCCTTTCTCAGACAGGGTCTCATGTAGCCCAGGAAGACCCTGGATTTGCTGTATAGCTCAGAATGATACTCCTCCTCCTTCTACCACCCCCAATTGCTGGGGTTACAGCACCCTGGTTCCTGAGGCTTTCTTTCCTTCTTTCTTTCTTTTCTATTTTTTGAGATAGGGTTTCTCTGTGTAAGTCTTAGTTGTCCTGGAACTCACTCTGTAGACCAGGCTGGCCTCGAACTCACAGAGATCTGCCTGCCTCTGCCTCCCAATTGCTGGGATTAAAGGCATGCACCACCACTGCCTGGGTGCTGAGGCTTTCTTGACGTAGGTACCAGTATGGCATGTGCCAAATCTGATTCACTCTGTGGGCCCACAAATGTGCCTTGAAGGTGGCCCAGAAGCTTCCCAGAGTCATCACTTCCTCTGCAGGTCATGACACCAGCTGCTGACTGCCTGTATCCCACCTGCTCTCAGTTTTCCAATATTAGTAAGGAGAATTAGGGCTGTCCAGGTAAATAAATATTACTATCTAAAGAAATGTTTCCTACTGACAAAGAAAAAGCTGAGCACGCAGCACAGACTTGTACATAAGCCCAGTACTTGGGAGACTGAGGCAAGGATTCTGGAATTTTGAAGGCAGCCTAGGCTGTGCAGTGAGACCCTGTAAAAGAGAAACAGGAAGGGCCGGGGAAGAGCTAGGGAAGGAGGGAATGGAAGGAAGGAAAGAGGGTGGACGGAGATGGGTGGGCTGAGGAGCTCAGTCAGTGCAGTGCTCTGTAAGCAGGAGGACTCGAGTGTGATCCCGACCACTCCCGGGAAAGAAGCTGGCGTAGTGGTACATCCGTGTAAACCTGGAGTAGGGAGATGGAGACACGGGGATCTCGGGGGCCTAATGGCCGCCAGCCTAGCCTACCTGGTGAGCTCCAGGGCAACGAAAGCCTTGTCTAAAACGAAGGAGGTGGACAGCTCCTGAGGAGGACACCAAGACTGTCCTCTAGCCTGCACACACGCATGCACACACATGCATCCTTGCACACATATACAGCAGGAGTGTGTGTGTGGAGGGTAGAGCACAGCTCAATGGTAAAGTACTTGCTTGGGAGGCACAAGACTCTGGATGCAGTCCCAGCACTGGAAAAACAGACGGACAGACAGACAAGGGAAAAAAGAAAGGCGGCAAAGCCGCAGGAGCTGTGTTTCTGGGCTGACAGCACCAGCGTGTTCCCAGACCTGCTTTCTGCAGCCAGAGGAGGCAAATCCTGCTGGTTCTTGACATGCAGACTTCCAAGTCAGTGGGAGGGGACCTGAAGCAGCAGCTCCTGGACTGTGGTCCATTTTCTATTTACTTCTCAATTCCTTTATTCTCTAATATATTTCAATCGCTTATTAAATACTTAGAGTTATTTTTGGATTAGATAATTTCAAACTAAGATACACAAACTCCAGGTGGGAGGATTGAAACCAATGGGAAACCAGATACAGCAACCGAGAATATAGATTATAACAGATTCGAAACAATAATTTAAAAATTTTTTGAGATTGTCTCACTCTGTAACCCTGGCTGGCCTGGAACTCACCATGTAGGCCAGAGGAGCCTCAAACTCACAGAGATCCACCTGCTTTTGCATCCTAGGTGCTGAGGTAAAGCCTAGCTAGACTATTTTTAGTAGGTGGTAGGGATATTAAGACACACACACACACACACACACACATATTACTATAGACACCACAAACTTTCTGATGCAAAATTCTCAATGAATTCTGAGCTTTGCGTGACCTGCCTCTACGTCCCCTCAGCACTGTCAGGGTTCACAGGGGTTCTGGGCTGCAGAAGTAGGAAAAGCAACTGGGAGGTTTTCCAGTCAAGAAAACCGACGTCCTGGTACCTGACCCCGAAGAGGCAATGCGGGCAGACACACCCGCTGTGATAACTTACATGCAGCACTGATAGAGAGGGGCAAGGATGCTTCTCTCATCCAGCGAGGGGTTCCCAAAGCTGAAAGTTAAACGAAGACAGTGATTAGTGCAAGTATTTGTTCCCTTCAGCATCAAAGCAAGAGCATACTCTGTAAAAACCCAACTGTGATCCTAGATAATTTCATGCTCCAACAGATCAAATCATTTAAATTAAAAATAAGCCCGGCATGACTAATTAGACACAGGATCATTAACAGCCTGAACTAAAGTATCAAACAGTAAATAAACTTGTGTAATGAGGACCCTTTCCTGCCACGATGCGGGACCACAGCTGTGGCGCACACTGTGAGTCTCCAGTGCAGAGACAAGGCAGAAATCCTAAGTCTGCACAGTTTTTAAACGGTGTGCTGAGAACTCCCTGCTAGAGTCCCCAAAAGGCAGGTGGATGGGACTTCCAGAACACCGTACTCTTGCAAGCAGACATGCTGACAGCCTCAAACCAGACGGACCGCCCAGGGGCTTTCAGAGGCTGAGACAGAACAACTCAAAGCAGACACAGAAAGGTATTCCATAGGAAAGGAATGGTGATCTGGGAAAACGGTCCCTCTTTGGGGTGAAACAGAGTTTCTTTGTGTAGCCTTGGCTGTTCTGAAATTTGCTCTGTAGACCAGGAAGGTCTCAAACTCACGAGATCCGCCTGCCTCTGCCTTCCAAGTGCTGGGATTAAAGGCGTGCGCCACCACCGCCCGGCCCCTTCCACTCTTTTCCTGGAATCTTCCGTAATGACTGCAGAACCCACTAGCCCCGACGACAGTGCGGGAAAAGCAGCTGCTACCCTTTGACTATTTGTGCTGCCCACAAACTCCTGCTGCTATTAAACCCTCAGCACAAGGCTATTAGGAGGTGAGGCTGTTGGGAGATTGAGTCCAGCATAGTTTTGATCCCAAGTCCTCACATCCCAGGCCCCAGGCTCATCTGCCAAGGCACTAGTTGCCAGCCTGTAGCACTACTGAGGTGAAGAAGTCTTCAGGAGGTGGGGCCCAGCAGAAGGAAGTTAATTCACTGGTGTGCATTCCTGACGGGGTTTGGGGACCCCGGCTTCTTTTCGTTGTCTTCTCTGCTTCCCAGACGCCACAAGGCCAGCAGCTGCGCTCTAAATGTGCTCGCAGCCATAATGGTTCCGCCTCATCACAGGCCTCCAACCATGAAGACAACAAACCTCTGAAACCATCAACTGAAATGAGCATTTCATCCCACAAGGTGACTTGTAGCAGCATTTGTTTCGGAGGGCTGAGCAGCACAGGACCCTAGAGAATGCACCTCTTGCACACAGACACGGACAACACAGTCTTGCTGACCTTTTGGCATTATCAAGAAGGATAAGCATGCTAGCGCCTTCATCGTCTTGAAAGCTTTCATAGTGGTGGCGGTCGGCATTGCCAATCAAGTAATCGAAGACAGCAGTGTCAATGATGTCCAAGAGGCGTGGGCCTGAGTCGTAAGGGGACGTTTTCTTCACAGCATCGCAGTAGCTCTCATCATATTCCCACCTGGAGGCAAGGAGCATCATAAGGGTTACTGAGTGCCAGCTACACCTGACTAGAGTTTAGCTCCTCAGAGTCCTACAAAAGCCATATGCTAACAGTTTGGTTGCCAGCTGTGATGTTATTAGGAGGTGGGGGCTTGTGGTAGGAAGCTGAGCTATTGAGAGCAAGCCTGGGAGGAGGATATGGCTACCCTGGCCTTCCTTCTCTCACTGTCTGCTTGCTGGCCACCATGAGGAGAGGGACTTCCCCCAAACAGCATCTGTGGGTTATCTTGATACTGTATTACCACAGCCTCACCGCAACAGAGCAGCCCATGCTGGGCTGAGACTTTAGGAACTGTGAGCCAAAAGAACCTTTCTTCTTTTAAAACACTAGGCATTTTGTTAGTGACAGAAAGCTAATGAAGAACATTGGTACCAAGATAGGGTCATTGTTGGGACTATCTCTGACAGCGAGACTCAAAGGCCTTTGGAATTGGTTTGCAAGATTAGAGAAGTTTAAGACGCAAACTAAGGAAAGCAGAGGATGCTGAAGCACAAATTACCGGAGGGTTTTGGAAGGTGAGAGGCTGGCAGGAATACGGACCGCAAAAGCTGTGCTCACAGGTGTGGATGCAACAGGGACTCCACTGGGAAGTATATTAGAGGCTTACCATGTTATATTCTGGAGAAATATACTCTGCCTATGTTTTGTACATATCCTGAGACTTTGTGGAATGGCTTATATGGTAGAGGCAATTTCAAAGCAGCAGTATGGGAATTACTGGCTGCTTTTAGCCGTATTTACTGTGAGAAGTAGAAGCAAAATGCAGAGCAGAAGATCTGAAAAACTTGTAGTTGAACCAGGAAAGACACAAATATAAAGTTCAAGCCAAGAGGGTTACAGATGCTGAAAAAAACTAACACCATTAAAAAAGCCCAGTGTGCACCAGAGTGGCGGGAAAGGCAGCTTGAGGCCTCCCAGGAACCTGCAAGATGCTGCCCATCTCAGGCTAAACCTCTGTGTTCAAGTATCAAGACACTGAGGAGGCCACCGTGACCCACAAGGGCCTTGGTAAGCTCAAGACAGTGCCAGACCTTGGCATCATCCAAGTGATGCTGTGTTGCAGGCGCACAGAGTGTAAGAACTGCAGAGCCACTTCCACTGAGGAGATTCTAAAGGGGTCTTGAGAGGCTGACAGACAGGGTTGGAATTCCTACAAACAGTCAAGAGTGCGATGCATGAAGCCGTGAGAGTAAAGCCAATGCTATGGCTGTATTTACAAACGAAAACAAAATATTTTAATGTGTGTGTGTGTGTGTGTGTGTAGGTGTACCGCATGCGTACAGCTGCTGGTGGAGACCAGCAAAGGCCCTTTGATTCCTGAAGCTGAAGTTACAGGTAGTCATGAGCCCCAAATGTGAGAGCTGGAAATCAAAGTCAGGTCCTCTGCAAGATCAGCAAGTGCTCTTGACCCCTGAGCTACCTCTCCAGCCCCCATGGTTCAGATTTTAAATGTCCCCTAAAGACCATGTACGTAAGCCCTGGTTCAGCCTGGGCTGAAGAGATGATGGGCATATTCCAGGGAGTCCCTGCCTAGAGGGATTCCTCCCGCCTTTTCTCTTGTCTTTGCTTTCCAGAAGCGACGGGATAAGCAGCCTCTGCTACCACATGCTTCTGTAATGATGTACTGTGCCACCAGAAGCCCAAAGCAATGTGGCTGAGTGACTGTGGACCGAACTTGTCAAACTGTGAGCCACAATTAATCTTTCCTCTTCTTAGTGACAGAAAGATGGCTGACACATTAGCACTGCTGAAGACAGGGACAAGACGTACCTACCAGGTTTGCCCATAACGGACAATTCTTTGTACTCCTGGACAGACGGCTGGCTTCTATTCAGGAAGAGCAACTGGCGTGGTACAGCCAAGAATTAAGTCATGGCTCACAGGAGCATTTACCTGGCCAATTTGCCTTCTCGGTAAGTCCTGCCCCAGGGGTGTCGATGTTTCTGCAGAGGCCACACATCTGGAAGCCAAAGTGTGATGGATCCCTCCATCATGTCTCCATCAGCACAGGCTGGCTCTGTTTCTCGGCAGTAATAGCACTTCCCATAGAAACACGTATTGTTCCCTGCAGGATGGAAATGAGCCAGATATACTTAAGGAAGAAAATTAAGAAGCCCAATTCTCCCCCAAACAAGATCAAACAGCTAAGTAAACAGGCATCATGAAAATTAAAATTTTGATGTTAGTCCATTTCACACTCATGTTTTCCTATATAGGTAATAAAAGCAGACAGTAGGAAACAATCCCCAATGAATGAAAAGCCGTACACTAGAAAGCCAATCTTCCTGTGTCTCCCTTCTACCCAGCCGATCTCCCGGAAGTGAACTACCTTCAGTCTCGCTCCCAACTCAAAAGAATTAATGGAAAACAATGTCTTCCTGTTCTTTATCCGAGCTGAGGTTTGGGCCAAAGTACCCAGAGGAGAGAGAGTTTGGTCACATGTGGGGGAGGCAGGAGCAGGTAAGAAAATACTCTGAGGATAATGGGAACTAGGTTTCTCACAGGTGGAGAAGGAAGAAAAGTAAGATGGTCAGAATAAATCCTGTTGTGAATTAGAATCAGATACTGGTTTTAATACACACCCAGAGATAAAGACACAGGTGTGTGTGTGTGTGTGTGTGTGTGTGCGCGCATTTGTACATGTACCTGTGTGTATACACATGTATTTCCTACTCCGCCATTGAAGAGAACCTAGAAACAATGAGATCCAGGACTTATTCAAACATCGGTTCCCCGTCCTTCTCCCTCTCTCTTCTCACGGCAATAGGGCCTCATACACTCGAGGCAAGTACTCTACCACTGAGCTATACACCCAGCCCTCTTCTTACTTTTTGAGGCAGGCCTTGAACTTGCAAGACCTCTTGCCACAACTTCCCAACTAGCTGGAATTAGAGGCTTAAGCCACAAGGCCCAGCTTCACGTATCGTTTTCTAAAGACCATTTTAGTGCTACACTAAAGAGGGGGGGCTCACTGAACCAGCAGCTCCTCCAGGGCTGAGTTAGGGAAGGTTGGACTATCCTGTCATCACCAGCAGTAAGGAAGTACTCAGAGAACAATGAGACCATTCCAAGGACCTGAGCTGGTCTGTAGGGTTCCCAATGGCTACATCTGTGGCAGTCAGAATATCAACATTATAAAAAAAAAAAAGTAAGAAGCTGGGTGGTGGTAGTGCACGCCTTTAGTCCCAGCACTCAGGATGCAGAGCCAGGCAGATCTCTGTGAGTTCGAGGCCAGCCTGGTCTACGGAGTGAGATCCAGGACAGGTACCAAAACTACACAGAGAAACCCTGTCTCAGAAAAACCAAAACAAACAAACAAACAAAAAAAACACTTATTAGGGCTGGAGAGATGGCTCAGAGGTTAAGAACACTGGCTGTTCTTCCAGAGGTCCTGAGTTCAATTCCCAGCACCTACATGGTGGCTCACAACCATCTGTAATGAGATCTGGCTCCCTCTTCTGGCCTGCAGGGATACATGCAAACAGAACACTGTATACATAATAAATAAATAAATCTTTTAAAAAAAAAAAGTAAGAAATTGCAACTCAGAAAGTCAAACTCAGTGAGTTCATCACGATATGAATAAAGAAATGCATGAGAGGGGAGTTCTCTCTAAACAGAATGTCTACCAAGAAAGTACAAAGCAGTAACAGAATTAAAAAAGTACCATTTCACAACTATCGTAATAACTGATTCTAACACAAATGATCAATGTGCTAAAACTGGGGATGAAAGTTTGATAAGGAATGGAGTATTTATGTAGTTCTGCCTGGGGATGGGATGCTAGGTGGCAGAGAGTATTCTTAGCATGCATGAGGTTCTAAAGTCAACCCCCCGCCCAGTATTGGGAGGGGGCGGGAAAGCAATTGGGTATTAATATAGTTGTAGAGTACCCTGTATAAATAACACCTCCCCAGCTCTGGGACTATAAGTGCATGCCACCACCATGCTTAGGTTGGGAGGCTGAGGCCTTTTACATTATTAAAAAAATAATTTATTTAATTTTATGTTCATTGCTGTGAGGACGTCAGATCCCTTGGAACTGGAGTTACAGACAGCTGTGCTCTGCCAGATGGATGCTGGGAATTGAACCCAGGTCCTCTGGAAGGGCAGCCATTGCTCATACTCTCTTCAACCCCAAGGCCTTTTACATTCTGATAGCTAGTCAATGGTCCCTCTTTTGACTGGCATGGTAGTGCACATCTTCAATCTCAGCACTTGGGGAAAGCACAGGCAGTGGGATCTCTGTGAGTTCGAGGTCAGGTTGGTTTACATAGGGAGTACCAAGACAGTCAGGGCTACATAAAGAGGCTCTGCCTCAAAATAAAAACCAAAGTAAAACCAGTCAACTGGGGCTGGAGAGATTGCTTCGTGGTTAAGAACACCCTGGTTCAATTCCCAGCACCACATGGCAGCTCACAACTGCCTGTAACTCCAGTTCCAGGAGATCTGCACACACACACTACACAGACATACATGCAGGCAAAACACCCATCCATATAAATAAAAATAAATAATTTTAAATAGCGGAAAAAAAAAAAACAACCAACCAACCAACCAAAAGGCTCTCTTTGCTCTTATTTTAGGATCATTTTCAGTTTTTTACTTCTTTTTTTTTTTTTTCGAGACAGGGTTTCCCTGTGTAGCTTTGTGCCTTTCCTAGAACTCACTTGGTAGCCCAGGCTGGCCTCGAACTCACAGAAATCCGCCTGACTCTGCCTCCTGAGTGCTGGGATTAAAAGTGTGCGCCACCACCGCCCAGCTCAGTTTTTTTTACTTCTTATGACCTTTAAAATAGTCTCGTTTATTTCTATTAAATATTTGTTAGTATTTCTAATGTAATCCAGTTGTTAAATTTATAATTTTCAATTTCTGTAATTATAGCATTCTATATGTGCTGCTTTCAAGTGGTTGAAATAAGTTTTTAAAGAAATATTAAGGTTTGTGGGCAGTGGTGGTGCATGCCTTTAATCCCAGCATAGGAGGCAGAGGCAGGTGGATCTCTGAGTTTGAGGTCAGCCTGGTCTACAGAATTGAGTTCCAGGACAGCCAGGGCTACACAGAGAAACCCAGTCTTGAACTCCCCCTCCTCAAAAAGAGAGAGAGAGAGACAGAGACAGAGAGACAGAGAGAGAGAGAGAGAGAGAGATCTTAAGGTAGAGAGAGATGTAACAGCTTTGGGGTGTGCTGTAGTTGATTAGGTTCTGTGTAGTACATACTGTGCTGGACCTGGGAAATAAAAGCGGGTGGAGACAGGTTCATCTCTAGGCCTTGCTAGGCAACCAGGCCAGCTGGGGAGCTCCATCCAGGGAACGACCCTGTCTCAAAAACAACACGAGGAAGATGTGCCCGAGAACCAGCAGTCGAGCTGCCCTCTAGCCTTCCTGAACACATGCACACACAAAAGACAGAGAACACAGAGGGCTCTTAAATGAACAGATGCTACACAGGAAACAAACAGACAAAAACCCCAAAAGTGTTAGGATGCATCATTATTAGTGTTGTTGTTTGGAGACAGGGTTTCTCTGTGTAAGCTTTGCGCCTTTCCTGGATCTCGCTCTGTAGACCAGGTTGGCCTCAAAACTCAAGAGATCCGCCTGCCTCTGCCTCCTGTGTGCTGGGATTCAAGGTGTGCGCCACCACTGCCTGGCTCAGGATGCATTATTAATGATACTGGGGGGCGGTTCTCATATATTGTCATGGGTAAGGTAAAGTAGTTAAGTGTCTATGAGGGGTAATGTGACCACCATCTACTAAAATTTAAAATGCACATGACCTAGCACTTCAACTTTTGGAAATTTCTGCTCATGTGTGAAGAAGCATATGTACAAAGTAATTCTGGGCAACAATAGTTGTAAATACGAAATAGTGGAGTAATATGTTGGTCCGATAAGGGACTGACTGGTTATATGAATTTATGGTAGACTCATATAACAGAACACTTTGTAACTAGTTGTGATCTTGGTCCTCAATTTGAGTACATCTGGAATCAACTGAAACCTAACTTAGGCACAGCCGTGAGAGTTTTCTTGATCACACTATTTGAAGCAGAAAGCCCCACCCGAAATCTGGTCACACATTTTGGTGGCAGCCCACATAAAAGGACAAAGAAGGAAACTTCTGCTTGGCCTTCTTACCCTCACTCTTGCCGGCAATCCATCTACCTTGTTGCTGAGACATTCCTTCACTGGTGCTGGAACTAACTTCTTGGGGATTCCAACGCAGACTGAAGACCAGCAGGTCTCCAGGATTCCCCCAGGACTCCACTGCCAGCTTGAGACTGCTGTCCATCAGCGTCCTGGACTAAACAACTACTGGATTCTTGGCCTTCCCACTGTGAGATAGCCACTGTTGAGCTCCTCAGACCCCAGCCTGTAACCCTGCCTAATAAAGCCCCTTTATATATTTTTTTCATTCTATCAGTTCTGTTCCTTTAGAGAACTCTGAACAATGCATTGGTCAAACACAAAAGAACGGAGAAGTTCTAAAATGTAACACGAAAGGGTTTTTTTCAAGACAGGGTTTCTCTGTGTAGCTTTGGTTCCTGTCCTGGAGCTCGCTTTGTAGACCAGGCTGACCTCGAACTCACAGAGATCCACCGGGCTCTGCCTCCCGAGTGCTGGGATTAAAGGCGTGCATCACCACTGCCCAGCACGAAAGGTTTTTATAATATATTAAGTAAAAAGAATGAGATGCAGAAGTTATTAATAGTATGCTGTAGATTGTGTAGAATGGTAGAACTAAATATAAATATATATTTATATTCATACAAAAGGAAACCATTATTAAGAGACGTTATTGCTAGGCTAAGAAGAAAGAATAAGATGCAGAAGTATGTGTAGTATACTATATAGTATATAGAAGGTAGTATTGAATATGAACACATATGTATATAAAAAGAAATAAAGCACTAGTAGAGGAATTGGAAAACATGTTACTGTAGTCCTTTTGATGCTTGATGCATGTTAACAAACTGAATAAATTATTGATTAAAAAATGAAAACACACACACAAAACAAAACAAAACAAAAAAACCTAAGAAATTAAGACAATCTATGGGGTAAAATCCAAACACTTGAGTTTGGTAAATAAGAGTCTTATTTAGGGAAAGAAGTATAATGTATTAGGTTCTTATCTAATGTGGTTTATTCAGATTTCTGGAGTTAAAATATAAATTTGGGAGTTGGGGCTGGAGATCAAACCCAGAGACTTGTGCATACTAAGCAAGTGCTCTCACTGAGCTATATAAAACATAAACTGCTTTAGTAAGGGGCTGCATCATGCCGAGCATGTAATTACAGTCCTTCAAGCATGCTCTCTCCTCTGCTGTCAGAGGGTGAAAAGGAAAGATGTCTATGCCAATGCTTAGTGTGAGACCAATCAACAGCATCTATCCCTCTCAATAATAGGGCTAAATGTGCTTTTCCTGACTTCAGTATCCCCATTACACTCTGTGCGCCTGAGCCTCGGCCTCTGACCACTTCCTGGACATACTTGATGGCAGAAACAGCTTTTCTGATCATTGAAGTTCTCCTTCCTCTCCTTGGGTGAACTATCAGATCTAAGTCTCCATCTCAGGCTTTTCTCCGTTAGCTACACTAATGACTAGTTCATATAAACTCCTAGATGATCCTGAAACAAAATATCCAAAATCAGATGCATTCTGCATCTTTTCCACACCCCCTCAGTTAACTGCTGTATTCACTTGACTATGCAATCTATGAAGTCAGTCTTCAGTTCCCCTCCCTGCTTACTGCTCCTCTGAGCTGAGATGCTCATCACACTGTTCACGGTCCAGTTCGTGAATCTCTCTTAATCCCTCTATCCCATCCTTAGCTTAGTTCTGTCTCTTGAAATCACTTCCACAGCCCGCCAGGGCTCTCATCTTCTCGTTCCCCCCATCACTATTCACCGTCTACAAGACTGCCGAAATTAACTTTGTAAATTCAAACATGATTACTTCATGGTCAGATTCTCTAAATAGCTCCCCAATGCCCGAGGGGAGCCTTGACCCCTCAGCATGATGCACAGGCCCTTCAGTGACCCTGTCCTGACTGTTTCCCCTCCTCAGTGCCGAACCCACACACACCTTCCCCTCACACTTGTGCCTCCTGTACTCCTAATCACCCTGTCCATCTGTCCTCAGCCTAGATCAATGTTAACTTGGGGGCTAGTGGGGTGAGCTGGGTAGAAATGAAATTACAACTATTTTCACAAACCTCTTTCTGAAATTCAGTATTTCAATCAATTACAATAGGAACCCTAACATTAGAAATTCCTGCCACCTTGTCACTAAAATTAATCAGAGTTTCCCATATTGTATTATCATCCTTGTAGTTTGTTTTTCTGAGACAGGTATTGCTTTACCTCTTTTTTTTTTTTTTTGGTTTTTTTTTTTTGGTTTTTCGAGACAGGGTTTCTCTGTAGCTTTGCGCCTTTCCTGGAACCCACTCTGTAGCCCAGGCTGGCCTCGAACTCACAGAGATCCGCCTGGCTCTGCCTCCCGAGTGCTGGGATTAAAGGCGTGCGCCACCACCACCCAGCGCTTTACCTCATTTTTAAGTATAAATCTATTCGTTCTAGTAAAAAGCAAGGTGAAGCTCATTTTCAATGTCTGTTTCAACATTTATGCCATGAAGTAGAACACTGAATCACCAAAAAGTCACCAAGACAAAAGAACACAGCACCTCTAAATTCTTCTTGTTTTACCATGCTTCCAACGAGAACAAGACTGACAGACCCCTGCATCACGGTAGGCTAATGAGAACCAGGGCTGGCGAGTCATACTGAGCTCCATGAGGTTTACACTAATCCTTGGGAGGAGAGGAGTGGCCCAAATGCAGTTCTACAGTGGAACTCTAGTTGCCTTCCAGAGCTGCTTCAGGCTTCCTCAATTCCCTATTACTTATTTATGTGTATATATGTTTATTCAGAGGGGCACACACGTGGAGACCAGAAGTTGATATCAAATGCCTTCCTCAATTGCTCTCCACCTTATGTTTTGAGACAGGGTCTCTCACTGAACCTGGAGCATAACACCAACTTGATTACACTGGGTGAATGGTTAGCTCCAAGGATCTGCCTGTCTGTTTTCTCACTGGAATTATAGGTGCCCCTTCTATACCTGGTTTTTACCTGGTATGGGGATCCGAACTCAGGTCTTCGTGCCTGCATGGTAAGTACTTTACTGGCTGAGCCATCTCCCAGCCCCTGGCTTCTCCACTTCTCAGGAGAAGGTTCTCAACAGAACACATGTATACAAAATAAACCACTGGGCGGTGGTGGCACACATCTTTAATCCCGGCACTTGGGAGGCAGAGGCAGGCGGATCTCTGTGAGTTCGAGGGCAGCCTGGTCTACAAAGTGAGTTTCAGGACAGCCAGGGCTGTTACACAGAGAAACCCTGTCTTGAAAAACAAACCAACAAACAAAACAAAAACAAAAACCAGGACAATGATTTGCACACAGTATCATTTTAGGGAAAATCTTCCATTTGAGACTTAGCTGGAAGATTAAGCAGAAACAGCTACCACTTTCACTATTGGTACGTGACTTCACTTCTTTCTTTAAGAAGTACATAGTAGGGGGAAATTCTCACTTCCCATTCTCACCATTAGACTTAATTCCCACACTAACATGAGAGCAGGCTTTTAGCTTGTTCAACGATGCCCCATTATTTACCTTACTGACCATGCCCCTATTTAAACATCCTCCATCATCTCTTACCTACAGTTAGGAAGGTGCTCAGCAGCTGCTCTGTGGCCACAGGCTTGATCTCCGTCCTCAGATTAATGTATCTGCCAACCACCAAGGGAGCTCGGCGGAAACCCAGAATCCTAGTTTTAAAGGTTGAAGAGAGAAGAGAGAAGTCTTTGGAGACGTATTTTAAGTTAAGTCTCAAAAACCATGGTCAATCCCATTAAAAGGTTTTGGAGGTTGTAGGTAGGTGAGTTAATCTTGGTTTTTGGAGGTACATATGTTCATGAGTTTGTCAAGATGTACACTACTCAACAGATCAGCAAAAAGTGTAAGAAACTATTAAGTCTACGGGACAGGAATATGGGCTTATCACAGTATCCTCTGCTTCTGTTACAAAATTTTCATAATCAAAACTAGAAACACATGTTAACAATGTATTAGAAAATACCATGCTTAAACTCAGACAGGTTCAAAGCTTTGATAAAACTTTGACAAACTGCGAACTGACCAAAACAACATGCCCACAGGACAGTTTAAATAAGGACACATTTGTGCTCGCTTCGGCAGCACATATACTAAATAAGGACACATTCGAAGGCCTTTCTTTCTAATAGGTAAACACTAGAAAATACTTTATTTTTTTTGTTCAGTTTTTTTCCTACTTTTATTGATTCTTTGCAGATTTCACATCATGCATCGCAATCCCACTCATCTCGCCATCCCCCTCCTCTGCCCTCCACCCATCCCCCTCCTCTGCCCTCCACCCTTGCAACTTCCCTCCAAAATTTAAAAACCAAAAAGCAAGCAAGCAACCAACCAAACAAACCAAGGGAGAAGAGTCTCATCGTGGAGGCTGTAGTGTGGCTGCTGAGTTACACCATTAACCCTAACCAACAAGGGAGAAGAGTCTCATCGTGGAGGCTGTAGTGTGGCTGCTGAGTTACACCATTAACCCTAACCAACAAGGGAGAAGAGTCTCATCGTGGAGGCTGTAGTGTGGCTGCTGAGTTACACCGCTAACCCTTTAGTCCTCTCATCTTTACTTGCAAGTGTCATCACAGAAGTGGTCTACCTGGCTTCTGTCACACCACCGACACTGGCCCTCACTGGGACTCCTCTTGGACAGCCTGTGGTTTGTTGTCCTGTGTCATGGGATCCTGCAATTCTAGATCTGTAGGTTCATCCCCTTCACATGCTCCAACAGTTCACAGACGAGATGGATGCTGGGGTGAGCTAACTCTTAGCCCTGGTTCTGGCCCTGGGTGGCAGCTGGGGTGGTCAGCCCGCCAGCTTTCCCCCACTGTCACCACCCAGGTAAGCTCTTCATCACTGCCTTGGCCAGCCCCCCCAACACAGCACTCAGCAAGGAGCAGGGCTGGTTCTCTTGCTCTTAGGTCCTTGGGTCGGATCACCCACACTCCGCCAGCAGGGCCAGCTCCACTGTCTTGCCTAGGCGAGGTGCAGCCCCCTTCTCTCTCTCTCTATTCCTGTAGGGGGACGGGGGAGTCGTGAGTCAGCTCTCCTGCGTCTTTTAAGTCCTGACAACAGGGTTAGCTGTACTGCGCTGCAGCTGGTGAGAGGCAGGGCTAGTTCTCCCATTCCCGTGACCCCAGAGCCAGCCCTCTTGCCTGTCGCAGGTAGCAAGGAGTAGGAGGGAGAGGGCATTTTTCCCTCACCCATGCCACCACATGGCAGAGGAGGGGGACCGGGTCAGCTCTGCTGTTCTCCCAGGGCCAGCCCTCTCGCCCGCCATGGGTAGCAAGGGGTGGGAAAGGGAGGGCATCTTTCCCTCACCCAAGCCAACACACGGCAGACAAGGGGAGATGACGGGGTCAGCTCTGCTGTACTCACGCTCCCAGTCCTCACCTGTGTCCTTGACAACTGGGGTAGCTCTAATGTGCTGCCCAGGTGAGGTGCATGCCCAAGGCGAGGGGTGTGGCCTTTGGTGGCAACATGGGCCATGGACATCAATACAAGTCCCTGGCTGTGGTAGGACCACTGATCCAAACATGGTCCTAGGCCACAGCCTGGGCTCAGACATCCCCTGGCCCCAGATGGCAGCGAAGGCCACCAGGTTAAGCACAGCCCCGGGTGGCATCCCAGACCCCTGGCATCAGCATGGCTTCCAATGGTCTCAGGAGCTATGGACATCCACTCAGACCCTGGATGACACTCTGGCCCCCAGTTGACTGCACTGGCCATTCAACTTGGCATGGCCCAGTAGTGGCATAGCCCTTGGAGACTAACATGGCCACAGGTTGTGACCTAGACCCGGGGCATCTATGTGGCCTTTGGTGGCACCATGGGCCACCGGACATCAACAAATACCCTGGCTATGGTAGGACCACAGACCCAGACATGGTCCTTGGCAGCAGCCCGGGCCCAGAAGTCACCATGGCCCCAGACGCCAGTGCAGACCACTCAGATCAGCAGGGCCCCTGCGGCAGCACGGCCCTTGGACACCTATCTGGTCCCAGGTGGTGGCCCAGACCACAGCTCTCTGCACAGCCCTCAGTGACGACAGGAGCCACAGACATCAACTCATGCCTCCTTAGCTGCTTCAGGGCACCAGACCAAGACTGGCCCTTAGCAATAGTCCAGACCCAGGCATCACCTTGGACTCAGGTGGCAAGCAGGCCATTCGCCTTAGCCTGTGTCTCATTGCCCTCACCTCTTCAGATCTGCCTCTCCTCAGCCCATCAACTGCTCCACCTCTCTCTTCCACCTCCTACCCTGTATTAGCTCACCATAATGGTGTCTGACTAGCCCGTACCATAGGCGCCTGGTGGCACTTGGCTGAATCGTGCCCCAGCCAGATGTATGGCGCGGTGCAGAGCTGTTGCTATATCATGGCCAGGGGCTGGAGTCCCCAGGCAGCTCCTGGTTTTGAGTCCTGCCCCGCCAGGCACCTGACATGGCAGGGAGCTCTGCTGTTTTTGAGACAGAATCTTACTATGTAGCCTTGGCTGGCCTAGAACTGCTAGGGAGCCCACTGTGGCTTCAAACTCATAGAGACCCTTTGCTTTCCAAGAGCTGGGATTAAGGTTGTGCACCACCACACCTACTGTTTTCTTTTAAAATGAAATTTCCTGTTTAAAAAAAAAATACACTTTCCCTCAAGAAAATTTAGAGGTCCAGAACTTGAAAACTAACAGCATCCTAATTCCCAAGTCTGGCAACTGACATTTTGCATAAGCATTTTCTCTCACAGTTGCGTAAACACACAGGTGTGTATAAACATCACATGCATGTCACTTATCTTCTTTCTTTCTAAACAGGATTTCACTGTAGCCCAGGTTACCTGTGAATTCAAGGCAATTCTCCTGCCTCAGCCTCTCAAGTGCTGGGATTACAGGCAGAAGCCACCATACCTGGCTTAATAGTAACCATACCTATTTATGTTACTTCACTATTTAACAAACTAACACTATGAAAAGATATATTTTGCCAATAATTGGGGGTGGGAGGTAACAAAATAAAATAATAATGATATATCACTCTACACACATTGGACTGATGAAATTCACTATGTTGGGTATACTGATCCAGAAGTGAGGAAATAAGGCTTTCTTCCTGATCTGCTGGTGTCCGATAAACAGAAACCAGAAAGTTTGGAGGGAAGAAAGTAGACAGATAAGGTTTGAGCAGTCTAATTCTAGTATGCCATTAAATGAGGAGTTAGACCTTTAAAAGGCTATAAACATTTATAGTATTATAAGAGGTCATTTAATTTTTTTCCCTATCTAGAGATACTAAGTTCTTACCAAGTTTTCTCTACTACAAAGTGCTAGTAAGATATACGTGTATCTATATACTTAAAATTCTTCTTTTTTCTTTTCATAGTACTTCCTAGAAATATTTTAGATATGTGCACTAAAAGGTAGTTATTCATTCAAAGTCTACGAACAGTAATATTTCTGATACAAAACAATGACAAAATTAACAATGCTCTAAGTAGTATATGAATTCAATAAATTCCTGACAATAAAACATTAGCCTTAAAAAGTCTTTGTGATTTCAGCAGGTGAGAATAGTGATGGTTCCAAAGGCATTTTAAATATCGCTAGTGACAGAAACCTGTCCCGTGTTTATTAGCATTAATAACTACAGTTACTCTTTAGTACCTACACTATTTAGTTATCCATGTTAGTCTTCTTTAAACACTAGCCGAGGCTAGCCCCAAACGCCTGCTTCTCTTCCCTTAGCTGTCTAAGAACAGGAATTACAGGTATGCACCACATGCTCAGGCCTGCTTCTGGTCTTTCTTTTTTAAATACAGTATTTATTTCACTTTATATGTATGAATGTTTTACCTGCATGTATGTAGGCACACAGCCTGCATGCCTGTTGGAGTCCCTGAAACTGGGGTTACAGACGGGTACTTGGGTACAAGGAATCGGACCCAGGTCCTCAGGAAGAGCAACAAGTACTCTTAACTACTAAGCTATCTCTCCAGCCCCAGTCCTCTGTGTTTGTGAGGACCATATTCTATTACAATGTGTGTACACAAAAATATGAGTTTCTTCCTAATCCAGAAAAAGACAAAAATTGGCCTTTTCTTTTGGGGTTCCTTCATATGTTTTTAAAAAGCTTCTCTTTCTCCTGCTGTCCCTTCACGGTTGAGGTTCAAGCCACCTCCCGCCTGAGCCCACAATCATGTCTCTTAGTGTTGTCAGACTGGAAAGAGTACAGGTGAGGAGAAATTGGGATACCAGAGTTGGCTAAGAGGGACCTGTAAAAACAGTATCCATCATTCTAGAGGGTCTCCATATCCCCAGTTTTCTGAGACGAAGTCTTGCTATGTAGAGGTTGGTTTTAATCTCACTATGGAGCCCAAACCAGCCTTGAATTCCCAGTCCTTGTGTCTTTGTCTCATTTCTACAGAGATTACAGGTGTGTGCCACCACAACTAGCTACTTACATTTGTCATATATTAGAAGTCATGGTGATTTTGTTGTTGTTTCTTTAAAAAAAAAAAACTACTCTGATTTTTGAAGCGGTGTATGTTTTGTATAAAGAACAACAAAACCCATTCTCAATTCCATGCTATGTATGTTTAGTTATGCAGATAAGTCAGTATTACTCACAACAGAAACAAAACAGGAAGGCTACAAGGCCCAATTAATATCTTCAACCATGACATAAGGCACGCCAAGAATGAAGTGAAGTAATAGGAAGTAAAAGTCTGGGATTAAAAATACTTAGCCCTGTTGGGGCTGGACAGATGGCTCTGGCTAGGAGTACTTGCTGCTCTTGCAGAAGACCTAGATTTGGTTCCCAGAATCCCCACAGCAGCCCACACCCATCTGTACCTCCAGTTCCGGGGACTCCAGTGCCCTCCTCTGGCCTTCCTGGGCACTAGACACACATGCGATGCACAGACATACATGCAAGCAAAACACTACTTATACACTCAAATATATACACACACACACACACACACACACACACACACACACACACACATAGGAAAAATAAATGTCTTAAAAAGACTTATTGTGGTTTTTTAAGGCAGCACCCAAATATTAGGTATTTACAGAACTACAATGGCACTAATTCATAAGCTACGAACAGGGAACATGCCCATGTTATTGCTACATCACTCATTTCTTTTTTTTTTTGGTTTTTCGAGACAGGGTTTCTCTGTGTAGCTTTGCGCCTTTCCTGGGACTCACTTGGTAGCCCAGGCTGGCCTCGAACTCACAGAGATCCGCCTGCCTCTGCCTCCCGAGTGCTGGGATTAAAGGCGTGCCCCACCACCGCCCGGCAACATCACTCATTTCTTAAGGAAGCCCAGTTCTCTCTGAAAGAGATGATGAAAAGAACCCATAAGAGAGTACACACCTGTCCAGGTGAAAGGCTGCCACCTCTGCGTTGTGTCTGTCATAACCAGCATACGGCTCCCCTTCTACCACATAGTCTCTGCTGTACCTGCAAGGACGGGAGGCAGACAGACAGGAATGACGTCAGTGTTGGAAGTGACAGAACAAGAGGTAGAGAACCACTTCAGCGAGCCTGATCTGTTCCACACTCCCCTGTCAACCCTGAGAACTGGGTGTTCGCACACACGGCTGATAGATGAAGAGATGAGTTCAGACAAAATCCAGACACTGTTTCTACCTCAGCAATCATTCTTTGAACAAAACATGGATGACACTGGGTTTACTTCTAAAAAAGTCTCGCGGTGCAGTGGTTTTTGTGGGGGGGGGGGCGCGTTGGAGTGGGTTGTTTGTTTTCTTTTGGTTTTTGGTTTTTGGAGACTGGGTTTCTGTGTGGCCCTCCAGGCTGGCCTCAAACTCAGAGATGTGTCTGGCTCTGCCTCCCCAGTGCTGGGATTAAAGGCGTGCGCCACCACCGCCCGGCCAGTGTAGTTTAAGTACAACAACCACAAGGTGACTTTCTGGAAAGAAAGAAAGAACCATCTTTGTATCTCTAGCATAGTATTCCACTCAGAGTTGTGCTGCTTAATAAATGTCTTAAAATGCTTACTAACATAACTGAAAAAGCAAAGAACACCTTTGCTTACCAGAATGCCTATTGTAAGGCTTATAGGAGACTTTAAATTTGCGGGGGCGGGGGGGAAGCTCTTCCTGACACCTCTGTTTAATGAGATGGCAAAGGTACTTCTGCCAACAGCAGTCTGAATAACCATTCCTGCTCTCTTTTCAAGTTTATCCTGGACTAGCAGTGATAGGCTAGCCTTGAGCAAACCCTTTCTGTTCTGTGTCTAGAGATTCTTATCTGTAAGACCAGGGACTACACCAAAGTATTTCTAAGGTCTCTTTCATCTTAAACAACATTCTGATGGATTTATGCCACAGGCATGACATAAAAGAAAACTGGAGGGCTGGGGAGATGACTCAGTGGTTATGAGCACTGACTGCTCTTCCACAGGACCCTGGTTCAATTCCCAGCACCCACGTGGCAGCTCATAATTGTCTGTAACTCCAGTTTGTGAGACCCAACAACCATGGCAAAACACCAACGTACGTGGAAAAACAAAAAAACAAAAAAAACTGGAAGGTTTCTTTCAATGCCTTTTTTTTTTTTTTTTTTAAGTTTCCTCTGTGTAGACCAGGCTGACCTTGAACTCACAGAGATCCGCCTGCCTCTGCCTCCCGAGTGCTGGGGTTAAAGGTGGGCGCCACCACCACCTGACTCAGTGACTCATTTTTACAGATACAATTTAAACTTGTTAAACGGGAAGGAAAAAGCACTTAGCTCACCTACAGCTGCTTACCTGCACTCCTGAGTCAGCAGGGACCTATAGGGCTTTAGAAGCAGCCTGGGAAAGAGAAGCTCAACTCCAGTGCAGAGTAGTTCCACTGAACACAGGCTTTCCGATGCACACACACAGTGATCAAGTGGGAAATGGAAGTGCAAAAGGTACCGCCCTTCAGTGGTCTTAGAACACAAGGTGGAACCCTACCTCTAAAGCATAATTTCAAGGCAAAATGATGAAGAAGGCCTATTAGAAGGCCAGCATGCATCACTGTCTTGGTGGCATCAGTTTCTTCTCAGCCTGATTCGCATACCAGGCATTAAAGTTCCTAGCACAAGTAATTACTTAGGCTTCTCAGCTTTAGACTGGCTGCCTTGAAATTGTCAGTTTAAAAATACCACTGCAGCAAAAGCTGACACTCTAGCAAGCACTTTTCTCTCTACCACAGGTGTAGGTGGCCAGACAGCTGGGGAACAGCCCTTGAATACATCTCAGGAGCTCAGCGCAGTACTTCATTCCGCTGAAGAATTACCGACCTTGCCAATAAACCTAAAGGCTGCCGAGGGAAGGGCACGAGCCCAGAGGCATCTGGGAACTTTGAGGGTAAGCTTGACAGCAAAGAGGAGCAGGAATCAAATGAAGGAACCACACTGGAGTCAGGTCAGAATTCTGCGATGTATGTTTGTACGTTTTGTCTATATGCACAAATTTGTATGGGTGTGTATGCATACATGTGTACATGCCCGTGGAGGCTAGAGGATGACTGTGATATCATTTCTTAAGCACCATCTAACTTTTTTTCTTTTCTTTTTAAATTTTATGTATCCGTGTATTTTATGTATGAGTGCTCTATCTGCATGTATGTCTGCAGGCCAGAAGAGGGCATCAGACCCCATGTGGTTGCTGGGAATTGAACTCAGGATCTCTGGAGGATCAGCCAGTGCTCTTAACCACTGAGCCTCTCTCCAGTCCCACCTAACTTTTTTGTAATCAATTTTTCATTGATATGGAACCTATTGGTTGGCAAGTGGGTCTCAGGGATCCCCCTGACTCTGCCTCCCCAGTACTGAGATTACAAGCATATATCACCATGCCTGGCTTTGTATACACACACGCACGCACGCACGCACGCACGCACGCATGCCACACCTGTATGAGTGTGGAAGCCAGAGGCTGATGCAGGGATATCTTTCCTCTACTGCATCCTACCTTATTATTTTTGAGATACAGTCTCTTACTGAATCTGAAGCTTGCTGCTTTAGCTAGTGTGATAGTTTGAGTAAGAATGTCTCCCATAGACTCATATGCTTAGTCATCAGGGAGTGGTACTATTTGAAAGGATTACAAGGATTAGGAGGTGTGGTCTTGTTGGAGTAGGCATGGCCTCACTGGAGGAAGTGTGCCACTGAGGGGGGCTTTGAAATTTCATAAGCCCAGGCCAGGCCCTGTCTGTCTCCATTTCTCTCTCTCTGCTTGTGAATTGGGATATAACTCTCAGCTGCTTCTCCAGCACCATGCCTGCCCGACACCATGCTCTGTGTCAGTCTCTGACACTGTGAGCAAGCTCCCAATTCAATGCTTTCTTTTTTGTAAGGTTTGCCTTGGTCACGGTGTCTCTTCACAGCAATAGAACAGTGACTAAGACAGCTGACTGGGAGCTAACAAGCCCTGGACAGCCACCTGTCTCTACCTCCGAAGTACCGGGACTGCGGTCACCATTCCTGGCTCCAGCTCAGGTCCTCATGCTCGCTCACACAGCTGGCGGTTTCCACATGAGCCATCTCCCCAGCCCATGCCTGGCGTTTCTTATGTGGGTTCTGAGGAGCACACTTACCAAGTGAGCCTCTTCTTAGCCCCGTGGTCTCAACTCTTTGCTCATGTTTTAACTACATGAAATATGAAAAGTTAGGATTCTGGGTTTCCTTTTCCTCACCTGGACTCTCCAAAGGCCCTTTCAGCATGCACTAAGATCATTCCCTCACTTTTACCTAGTCTAAGGTCCCTCCCTGCTTTATGTCCGTTTTCCAATCTAACTGCAGCTGTTGCCTTCTAGAATGGATACAACTAAATTGGGGGGGGGGGGTGCTGTGGGATGTTTTGTATGGCAAATGTGTTGCTAATTAGTCAATAAATAAAACACTGATTGGCCATTGGCTAGGCAGGAAGTATAGGCGGGACAAGGAGGAGAATAAAGCTGGGAAGTGGAAGGCTGAGTCAGAGAGACACTGCCAGCCACCACGATGACAAACAGCATGTGAAGATGCCGGTAAGCCACGAGCCATGTGGCAAGGTATAGATTTATAGAAATGGATTAATTTAAGCTGTAAGAAAAGTTAGCAAGAAGCCTGCCATGGCCATACAGTTTGTAACCAATATAAGTCTCTGTGTTTACTTGGTCGGGTCTGAGTGGCTGTGGGACTGGCAGGTGAGAGAGATTTGTCCTGACTGTGGGCCAGGGGGGCATCACTTTTATAATGTAGTAGAAACCATAAATAATAATATTATACTGTATCCCTGTGTATGTCATCTATCTATAGATAACTCCTGAAAGTTATATATAACACTTCTGAAAGGAGGGCATGAACCAACCTCCAGAAAGCTAAGACCACAGGCTATTAAAGAAAGGAAGGGGCATGTCTTCACTAGATTAGATTCTCCTCAAAACAGGAAATGCTCCGTCTTAAGTCACTGGCAGAGGAGCAGAATTCATACAGTAACTGCCAATAAAATCACTCCTGTCTTTCTAGTGAAGGACGTCAGCGTCTGAGCGAGGACATTAACTTGCACTTACAGCAGGGCGATGTGTAGCTTTTGAGACCGTAGAGGTCAGAATAGTCCTCTGTTAAGTGTTCAAGGTCTGGAATGACTTTCCGTAAGTACCTCAACCCACACCCAGTCTCACTTGTCTGTGACAGCATCGGGAGTTAGATCACACACTAGTGTGTGCAGTGACTGAGGGAGGCAACACTTTCCCCCAAGCCATCCACCGTGCTGGTAGAAGAGGAGGCTGCCCTGGGAGGGAGCAGAAACTGGCTGTTCAGGAGACGGCAGGGAAGAGCTGGGGCTCCACCAAGCCGGACAAAGAGCCAAGGGAGAGTGAGGCTGAGAGAGTCAGACAGGAAGGCCAGACTTTGGGGCCCTTTGTTATTAGGCTGGAGAGGATGGGCTGTCTGGGGCACAATGGGAAGACCCTGAAAGTTTTAAAGCTGAGGGAGCCAGGCATCGTGGCACATACCTTAAATACCAGCATGGGGCGGGGGGGACACACAGGCAGACCTCTGAGTTCCAGGCCAGCCAGGGCTTCAAGTGAGACCCTGGCAAAGAAGAAGGGGGAGGAGAAGAGTGGAATGCCATTCAGGATCTGGAAGAGGAAGGCAGTGCGTGGTACAGAGTAATAACAAAGACATGAGATGAAGCAAGAGCGACCAGGGCTTCCACATGTACCTCTTGCCACCTCTCCTACTCATCAGCCTGGTCTTTCTGCCGCTATTATACCTTCCTTGAACACTGCGGGCATGTCTGTAAAATCTACAGTCTACAACTGCCAGAAATATCTGTCTGCAACATACTTAATCCCATATCATCCTTTATTCTCTAGTCTACAAATAGTGGATGTGGATCACTTAAACATGCAACAGTCATAATTAATTTCTTTCCATATAATTTTTCATCCCATACCCCAATATTCTGCCTATGCTATTGATCCTTTAAGCTACAAACCAAGAGATCAAGAACTACACTTCAAAACGAACTAAGTGGACCAATGAGACGGCTCAGCAGGTGACAGCATCTGCCACCAAGCCTGATGACATGAGTTCCATTCCTGGGCCCCACATGGTGGAAGGACAAAACTGATTCCCACAAGTTGTCCTCTGACTTCCAAACACACCACGGCACATGTGCATACACATGTACACACACACATGTACACGTACACACACACACACACACACACACACACACACACACACACAAAAGACCCTAAGTTAGTCATTGTTTTATTTTCATGATGGGTGCTCTACATCACCAAGCAAACAAAGAAACTGTATGGGAGAAGACAAGCTGTTTAAAATTCGATGGACCCAGGGTCAAACTCCAGCTCTACTAAACTACTATGAGGCAACTTTGTCAAATCAGTTTTCTTACTATGGAAATAGGAACTGAACTGACTTGGGCGTTAACAGGATGTGGTGTGACGCTTGGCAAATGGTGTGCATTCAACAGAAATTGATCTCAAGGCCTACCTCCCAAGTGCTGGGATAACAGGTTGGCACAACCATAACAGCTCTCCCGAATTTTGTTTGTTTGTTTTTCAAGGCAGGGTCGCGCTATACAGTTTGGCTGTCCTAGAAATTACTAAGTAGACCAGGATGGCCTCAAATTCAGAGATTCTCCTGCCTCTGCCTCCTGGGTGCTGGGATTAAAGAGGTGCTCCAACACATCTGGATTCTACTGCCTTTTTTAACTTGCCCAGTACTTCCCAGGTCCAGACAAATACTGACCTCTTTCATTTCTGGGATTCTAAATGGATCCATACCCCAGCTGCCTTTTTAATCTGTTAATAAGTGCATAATAAGGGAATTATATTTTATACATCTTTCCCTCATATTACTCCCTCCACTCTAGCAAGAAGTCTAAAGGTATGATTCTCTAAAGTTTCACTGAGAGATGAAAAAAATGTTCAGTGCCAGACTCTAAAAACATTTGTTGCTGACTAACTTCCGGTAGAAGAATGTGAATCACCATGTTCTGTTGGTCACAGAAACTATGAAAACAATAGAAGGGTCAGTGGGTGTCAGGGGTTCAAGGGCAGAGAGGGAAGGGTAGAGCCCAGAAGACTTTTAGGGCTGAGAACCACAAGATATTACAATGATAGACATTTGCCTAAATCCACAGAATATAGCCCTAAAGAGTGAACCCTAATTAATTAATTTTCTTTTTCTTTTGGTTTTTGTTTTTTCAAAACAGGGTTTCACTATGGAGCTCTGGCTGTCCTGGAACTCACTAAGTACACCAGGCTAGCTTCGAACTCTGAGATCCACCTGCGTCTGCCTCCCAAGTGGTGCTAAGATTAAGTGTGTGCTGCTATGCCCAGCCAAACAATGGACTTTAATCAACAGACTATCATTGGCTCATCAATTGGACTAATGAACAACATTAATAACAGGAGAAAACTGGAGGAAAAGGTAGTTAATGGGATTTGTCTGTATTTTTCTTAAAATGTTCCACGAACCTGAAACTGCTCAAGAAAACAAAACACAAGGAAGCCCTAGATGCAAGAGCCGATGCTTCCGCACTGACTTCCCCCATTCCGGTTCATTCAAACTCTGCAGCTCCTGATCTCTGGCTATCCAGCTGTTGGTTATCCTGGGGGGGATACAGGGGCTCACCAAGTTCAGGCCAGCCTGAGTTATACAGTGAGACTACGTCTCAAAACAAAGCCCCAGAGAAATCAAGGTTAGTTCTGTTCAAAAAGTCACTTGTTTGTTTAGACCTTCCTATACATAGCCCAGGCTGTGCCTCACCCTCCATAGTGCAGACTACAGGACTCCACCACAGCTGGCTTTCTGAACAGGCTTGAAGGAACCAGAACAGGTTTCCATAGGTCCCTTCCACTCAGAGAATCACTGACCTTCAGCACTAGACTTTGGAGATGTTCCAGTCCAGCTGTCTTTTTACTGAAAAGAACAGCAGGGAGGACACTCTTATATAAAGCCCAAGGTGAACGAATCAACACCCAGCACACACCTTCTAAGATGAAGACTCACCGCTTAGGTTTGAAGACAACTTTCTGTCCCCCTTCAAGGATCAGTAAAGCTTTTAGCTGCGTCCCTTTATAGCCCACGTCAGCTTTAATGACCTTCTTAGTGGCCATGGCATGCATGATTGCTCCCAGCTCTGGTGTCTCTTCAGGGTACACTTCCCGGGGCACCACCCATTGGGCTGCAATCTCCCAAGGAGACTGCAGGGTGTGGTCCAATTTAGGCACCAGCTCCACCCGCAAGCCAGTCATCATTCGGTGAAAAGCCCTCTGGTCCTCTCGGTTGGCCGCTGATGTATCCAGGTTGTCTATCAGGAAAACTTTGGTGAAGATGAAGATGACTAGGAGTATTGCTAACAGCACGACGCGCTGCTTTAGCTTCATGGTGGCCTTTCCTCCTCCTCCTCGACCCACTTTCTCTCAGCTCAGCAGGGCGGACAGGTGCTGATGATCAGCAAGGCGATTCCATGATTACAGATTTCTTCACTGCAGTACCTCCACAATTCCTGCAGACCAAAGCAGAGAGCACGATCGGATCAGGAAGTCTGTCCTTCTACCTCCACAGTTTGCAAGATACGTTACTTACCCTGTTAGTGACTGATTGCTAATCCTCCGTTGAGAAGGCCCATTAATGAAAACAGTGTGGGAAAGACCTAGGAAGGATACTGGGTACATGGAAAACTCTAAGAAACACATTCCCATTTTAATTAGGAAGTGCGATCATCTAGGAGCCATTTGGCTGCTATATATATTTCCAAAAATTATCAAAACGAGGGGGGAAAACAAAAAGCAAAACACTGAGCTATGCATAGTTCTTAACTCCCAAGTTTTACTGTTCCAAATCCGTAAGTGAATCCTTGTCACGTCTGATAATTTTCCCAGCTCCTTTCCACATGTAAGTTTTCTGTTACCCTGAACAACAGGAACTCCCAAGAATACCAACAAGAGTCCAGGACAGAGGCATAACTCCTTTTCAAATACAAATACACATTTTGTTCATGTGATTAAGCACAACACTCAGACACGTACTCTCCTTGATCAAACCTCCACTAATTACTTTTCCTGGTAAAATATGGATAATCCAATCTGGATGAATTAAGCGAAGGAAAACCATTCCCCTTTACCATCTGGCTGTTAACAGAATATGATTAGACAGCTTGTGAAATCTGAACCATAGCAACATTGCTATGTCTTGAATGGTGTGAGCAGGATAGAGGGTGTTGAAACACACAATTCAATTGTATTTGTATGCTGAGACTGCTTCCCACTGCACTGGGCTTTGTTTGTTTGTTTGTTTGTTTTTTGAGACCAGATCTCACGTAGCTCTAGGCTGAACTCCCGGTCTTCCTGCTAATAGCCCCCAAGTGCTGTGATTATAGACACGGGCTACAATGCGCAGCTCCACAAGGCCATTTCAAACCGTGCACAAGCTCACTCTGCTGTCTGCCGACAGCCTGTACAACACGGCACTGGGACAACGTGAATGACAGGAAGATAACAGGGTGTCGCTGCGTTCTGCAATTCATTCAACAACTCAAACCATTGATCTAAGAAATAAGACCAATACAAAAAACAGCCAACAATTGAGCTGAGACACTCCCATCTAAATTTGAGGCTGCTTCTTTCACAACTGGAAACAACCCAAGAGCAACATTGTGAGCAACGCCTTGCCCGGAGCCAGCTGCTGAGATGTTCATTCTCAACCAACCCTTCCTGTTCTTTTCATGAAGGAAGCAGAAAGTGAAAGTGAGAGTCACATCCTAATTATCCCCGGCCACCTGTTCTGTCTCACCACCATTTCTCATCACACGGTTAAGCTGGAACAAAAGCTGTGTGAGTACTGAAAATGTAATTGTTTTTAGTTAGTTATTTTTTAAGTTAGCACACAAAGTAATAGGTTTCATTATGCTACAATGTAATTGTGATGGTATCAGATTTGGCATGGAACTCAGTAAAAGCAGTTCCTGGTAATTATGCACAACAGCAGTATTAGGAGAGTGGATTTCAATATTAGCCCTAATGATACTGTTGTTTCACTCATTTGTTCAACAACACACATTGTGGGGTGCAGTGATAGAGGAAACAGATGCAGCAGCATCGTTAGCACCTCCACCCCCAAAGAGTCACAGACGAGCACTGGACAGTTCTGGCTAAAGGGGACAGCTAAACAGGCTTTTCCTGTCTATAGAATGCACTTTGGGTCTAAAGTTTGGCTAACGAGACTTAACGGTTGTGCATATTTTATGAAGAATAATCTCCCCTCATAATATAAAAACAGCACTTCCAAACTTGTTTTGTTTTGGCTGGCCTTGATCCTGCAGCAATCTTTCTGCCCCCTCCCCCCACTTGCAGGGAGTGTAGACATGTACCACCCCATCGGGCTTGTTCTGTTTGTTGTGATGGGAATGATACCCAGGGCCTTGGGAATGCTGACCAAGTGCTCCAACACTGAGCTATACACTCCAGTCATCTCCGCCTAATCACCAACACAACAGCAAGTTTTAGAAGCCCCCAAATTAAGACAAAAAGGGTCAAATCTGAAAGCCAGTTTGTAAACTTTGTGTAGGTTTTGAAATATCATTACCTTTTGAAAAGGCCTCCGAAGAACATACTCATCATTTCAGGGCTGTAAACAATTCATCTACTCAGGCCGAACAGAAACTTATATTGGGGAAACTGAAGAATTCACGTGTTATTAACATTATCACTATTCTAGAGTGAGAGCAGATGTAGAAAAAAGTGAGTTTTCATGTTTGTGACTAATGGGTTGCCACCTCCAGGTAAAATAAGTTAAGACTGCATGCAGTCTGTCACTATTCTTTTGTCTTTGTTTGAAAGGCCGAGAGAAACTGTTTGAGACAGGGCCTCACCGCGTAGTCCAGGCTGGCCTTGAACCTACAGCCATCTCAGTGTGGTGAGTGGTAGGGTTACGGGCTGTGCCCACATACCTGCCAATGACTTGGCATTGTTCTTTGCCACTGTCTTCCACTTCCACAACCCCAGCCGCCAGTACCCTGCAGTGCTCAGCACCTCCTACTGGACCCTGGAAAGAACAGATTTCTGGACCTGCAGGCTTCAGTAGAGCCTAATTAGTCCCTCGACCATCCTGAATCTAAAAATTCCTTAACAGGGCCTTAAAGCCTTACTCTGAATGTACTGAGTGAGGCAGCCATCTGTCTGTCTGTCTGGGCTTCCACCAATGAGCTAACTCAGTGATGCTGGTTCTCTTCAGCCTCAATGCCCTTAAAACACCTCCTTTCTCCTTACCTCTTGTTTAAAGCCTAAGCCTTCTCTCAAGGCCCACCTCCAAGGGCATTCTAGTCCCTCCCCACCTCCCTCCTCCTGACCACTGCATAACTACATTCTGCCTTAAACTGCCTCAGACATAGTTCCTAATTCCCTGCTCAGAAATACAGCTCCTTAGGAGGATCCCCCTTGTTCCTTTATACTTGAGAAAGGGCCCCCAGGACCCAGCGTCCAGGCTTTTTAAATGGTTATTATTAGTCTTTTTGATTGGAGGCAAGCAGTATACTCTACAACCTGCAAGCTGGATTGTTAATCATCCACTTCAGATGTAAGAAAATAAAAGCAGGTCACTGTGTGTACTCCACACTCCTCAGGAAAACCTCCCTAGCATTCCCAAGCAGCGCTGTATGCCTGCTCTATGTCATGTCCTCGCCTCCCGCTGTAAAACGCTCACACAGTGCGTGCGACATTGTCCAGTGTTTACGGCCATCTGTCTTCATGTTTGTTACATGGAACAGAGCCGACTTCACAGAACAAGTAGACTCAAGGTAATAACAGAACTCGGAAAGTGTAACTATAAAAGAGGCAGTGCAAGTGCAACATTTGCCAAGTCTCCACACTAAACGCTGGCGTGAACCCGCAGTGCAGAGTTCTGGGAAGCGGCAAGCCGTTTCCCTAGGAACCCTAGTTCACTCCCGGCAGCCCACGTGGGGCTTGCCACACAGGCTCATCTACTTCCATTCTTCACACACATATACCACCACCCTGTAGTGTGATACATGTTTGAAAGGACAAACCTTTGACCGTAAAGTGCTTCTACAAGCGTTTCACAGGTCCAGAGGGAAGGAAATGTGATATCTTAGTATAAAGTCCTCTGTTCAAAAGTCCAGTGATACAGCGAGGAAGGTATACAGAAAAAGATAGTGATGCAGAGGCCTATAAACTGTGCAATTAAAATTCACAGGTAGCTAACGGACATGAGATCATCTAGCCCAATACTTCCTGGGGGTCCTCTAAGTCACAGCTCGAGAGAAGCTCCGAGCCTCATTGACAGTTGAGCCCCTTTGAATGGGCCTCTGATTTGACAACTTCACACCAATCCCAACTTTTATCCACAGCGATGAAAAGTGAAAGTTTCAGTAAAAGTGAACAGAAGTTGTTTCTTCTTCTCCTTCTCCTTTTTCTTTTTCTAGAATGTTCACAGTCAAAATAGGCTTTTACCACATGAATGAAAGCCTTGTGACTGTAAAGTACCACAAAACAAAGATTTTGTGCAGAGGACTAGGGGTTTTGTGACACAGAGACTTTATTAAATAGCTAGTATGTGATCACATTTATGCACGCTCTCTCCTTGTCCCCCATCCTGACTACAAACTATAAGGTCCCTTTTCTCAAACAATCTCTGTGGAAAGTGTTGGTTTTAGCAAAACTGAAGATTTGGTAAGTGTAAGAAAAAATAAGATCTCAATGCAAAGTTTTTACATTTGTATATTTATTTCGAATGTATGGGCGAACACACCCAAGACATGTATGGAAGTCAAAGGACCTCCTTGTGGGTTCTGAGGACTGAACTCAGGTCATCAGGCTTGGTGGCAAGTGCCTTTACCTGTAAAGGCTATCTATTCAGACAGCCCAGATTTGAATTGAATTAAGATTTTCTTGTCACTATTTCTACAGATAAACATTGACAGTTCCTCTTACCAAAGGGCGGGGTCTATTTTTCCTCCTCCTGATTTGAGCTGGCTTTGCAGCTTGCTTTGATCAAAAGGCTAGACAAGTGGCTATGTCCCACTTTTGAGCCTCAGCATTAAGACACCTGGCAGTTTCCACATTCACTTTTTGGATCTAGCTACTATGTAAAGACAGTTTGGTTTGACTGCTACATGAGTGACCTATATAGATAAAGGCTTCATGTGCACCCAGCTAGTCTGGCTATCCTATCTGAAACACCAGAAAGACAAGTAATCAAAGGTATTCCAGTCTCAGGTGAATTGAGATGAACAGAGCCATACAAGAGACCCCAGACCATACCAGGTGGGCAGTAGCCAACTGAGAACATATGACTTACACAATTATAAGAAAAAACACATCACTGTCTTAAGCAACTATATTTGAAGCAGTTGTAGAACATTCTCTATTATGTCTTCTATCAACTCTTGGTGATGTTAAATATTCTGGGGGTGGAGGTAGAGGACTGGAAAACAAGGCATATGGCTAAAAATAATTTGGGGGTGGCAGTGGTGACACTAAATCATTAAGCATAAATAAAGAACAGACTGATAGATGGTTAGATCAGGTTATTCTTATAAATGATTACTAATGACTCCTATGAAGCAACTGTTATTGTAAAAGTTAAGTTTTCTTTTCTGCCACGTGGTGTAGATGTTTAAGAAGAAACAGTCTCTTAGAAGTGACACAAGAAGTCAATTCTCCACTTGGCTGTGTTAGTCAACTGAACAAATTAGCTTAAAAGAGGTTTTGGTGTATCAGCAGCCAGCTCCACAGCTTCTGTGCCCAAGAGGAGGCAGAACATTACATAAGCACATGGCAGAGCAAAGATGCTCACCCCATGGTGGCCAGGAAGCAGAGACAAAGAGAAAAGGTCTAGCAATAAGATACACTCTTCAAAGGCACTCCCACTGATCTACTTCCAGCTAGGCCACTAACAGTCACTCAATTATGAATTCATCAGTGGACTTTGATGAACTTAGCACTCTTATAATCCAGCCAATTCCCAAGAGCCTCACCTCTGAACAATGCACTGGGGTCAAGCTTCAACACACAATTTTGGGAGAGTCGTTTCATATCCAACCCTAGTATGAATCACTTACTAAAATCTACTTATATATTTTACAACCTTACTTATGCAGTGCAATTGAGGTTAATATCACATACTCATACTATACATGCTCAGCTTATAACACCTATCCTTTGTATTTCAGCCAAAGCATAAACAATAGCAAAACTCCAAACTCTTTAGTATAGAGGGCACAAGATACTTTCACCCTGATGTATTGACCCTTTGATTTTTAACTGGCGTTGACATTATAGCAGTAAGTCACATTATTATTAGCTGTTAAGAGTTTACATCCTTTGCCCCTTAGCCACAAATACAATTCCAACATGATCAATGTAACTAAAACAGATGGGAAGCATGACCTAAATTCTGTTTCACACAAAAATCAGAAATACAGCATGCCTTTCACAAGCCTTTCATTCAGAAAACTCACTCTGTGTTTAAAGATGATGACTTTTGTCTTTAAAACTGTTTAAGGCTTAAAGCTCTTAAAACTTAAGTGTTGAGAGCAGCTTAAAGGACAGGTATTAAAAAACAATCTAATCCCCACACAGTCCAAATTGGACTGTTAGATTTTCCTTACTATTTTCATTTCCATTTAAACATCCAGACACTATCTGGAAAATAAGGTTCCTCCAAGTGAAGTTTTAACAATTCCTTGTGAAAGACATCAACTAGAAATGACCACCAGGCTGTAAGGAAGCATTAAGGAACCTGCCCCCGGTGTGAGGCTAAAATGGAAGGTACAACAAGTAACTATTCTCTCTTAAGAAGATAAATAAAAACCTTGCAACCCGTTTTATTTAAACCTTAACTTGGAAAACTTTCCAACCTTCTTCCTTTAAAAAAGAAAGAAAGAAAGAAAGAAAGTAGAACAATTATAACAAGAGGCGGTGTACAAAAGAGACCCAGGCAGTATCCAGTGAGCAGACACTCCGTGGAAAGTGCTTTAAGGTACACGGTGTAAGGAGGCTCCTGTGTTCCAGGGGTTCCAGTCTCAATTATCAGTACATGACCACCACTTAAGGCTGTGTTAGGCCATTCTAGACTACTGTTACTGCTAACCTGTTTCCTGATGTTGGCTGGGATTGGGAGTAAAGACAACCTGGAGATGTTAGGAGAAAGAATGGACAAAGTCCAAGAAGACATTGCCCAAGAGTGATAAATGAATGATATAGAAGACAAGGCTGAAATCAGATCTTCAAGTATTATTGACAATGGTTTTCTTTTCTTTTCTTTCTTTCTTTCTTTCTTTCTTTCTTTCTTTCTTTCTTTTTTTTGAGACAGGTTTTCTCTGTGTAGCTCTGGCTGTCCTGGAACTCACTCTGTAGGCCAGGCTGGCCTCGAACTCACAGAGATCTGCCTGCCTCTGCCTCCCAGAGTGCTGATATTATAAAGGAGTACACCACCATCCCCTGGTGACAATGGTTTTCTGAAACAAGATCCACCATTAGGACTTCCATGTTATTTTCTTTATATGCATGTGTGTGGTATTCATATGTATATGTGTGTGTTTACACGTGTGAAGGCCTGAGGACTATGTTGGGTGTCATCCTCAATCCTTCTCCACTTTATTTACTGAGGTAGAGTGCCTCACCCACTGAGCTAGTCTAATTAGGCAGCTTGTCCAGGGGATCCTGTCTCAGCCTCTGGAGTGTTGGGATTAAAAGCTGCCATGCACTCTCAGTTTTTATTCAGACCCTCAGCTGAGGATCTCATCCCCAGTCCTCATGCTTGCATGGTAAGAACCTTATTCACCGAGTCTTCTCTCCAGTCCTATTTCATCTCCAGGAAGAACACACAACATAAAATGTATATATACAGGATGCAAGCCAGGAGATGGAACGCGAGAAGAATTAAGAAGGTCTTGGGCAACCACCAGTGGAACAAAGTTCAGTCACTAATGCTGTGGGATGGTCTGTATGTCAAATGTGTTGCTGATTGGTCAATAAATAAATCACTGATTGGCCATTGGCTAGGCAGGAAGTGTAGGCGGGACAAGCAGGAGAATAAAGCTGGGAAGTGGAAGGATGAATCAGAGACACTGCCAGCCACCGCGAAGACAAACAGCATGTGAAGATACCGGTAAGCCACGAGTCATGTGGCAAGGTATAGATTAATGGAAATGGATTAATTTAAGCTGTAAGAACAGTTAACAAGAAGCCTGCCACAGCCATACAGTTTGTAACCAATGTAAGTCTCTGTGTTTACTTAGTTGGGTCTGAGCGGCTGTAGGACTGGCAGGTGAGAGAGATTTGTCCTGACTGTGGGCCAGGCAGGAAAACTCTAGCTACACACTAATGCTCAGAGTCTACAGAAGCTAACAAGCCTATTAGTTAACTATCTGAAGTGTGATCTCAGGAAGCAGAGTGACCTGGGTTCTGCTCCACAGAAGGCCAAAAGCTGTACCCTTTCCTACTGGTGAGAAAAGGCAGGCAGACTATTAATGACATATCCAGTGAGAAAGAAGAAGGGTAAAGAGCATAAACAGCCTACATTTCACCATCACCTCAAATCCCTGTTCAATTACTGTCTGTAAGGCATGCAAGTAATCCTAAATTTGAGACAAGAAGGACTAGACTACACTGTTTAAAAAAGAAACAAAGTATACAACATACTGCGATACATTTTCTCACAAAAGTATACTTAAAGTAAGAATTAGCACTTGATATATTATTTTGAGACATTAGATAAATGAGGCAAAGGTATGCACACAGCAGAAAGTCAACATCTGAGAACAGACTTCCTTATTCTGCATTTGGCTCTTTCCTTCTTATGCATTCATCAATTCCTAGTCCCTGGCCTCTTTTATAACAGTCTCCTCTAAAGCGGCCAGTACTTTCTCACAAAATACTGACCTCAAACATACCTAAGCACACTGTCTCATTCTGCACATCCGACACTCAGTCTGCATCCCTAAGGTTCTTTAGAGACAGGCATTTCTTCTGTTTTTGGCAAGAAAAAAACCTGCATCAGAAGACCTTTTCATTATTTAGAGAAGAGTTTATTAATTTCTGTAATCAAACCCACGTAGCAGAGGATCTCTGCATTATATTCTCCTCTAGGCAGCTCTCGCTGTTATCCTGACATTTTAAGTTAGTCAGAAAGGAATTTCAGTAGCAAAGTAAGGACTTATGTTCTGCACCCCAGGCTCACGTTATTGAACTCATTAGTCACAAAGAAGGAAAAGAGGGAAGATGTGCAGGTGCTGGAGAAGTACTTAAGGGAGACAGAACCTTCCTTTCCCATCTCCAATATAAGGGACATGCGGATAGTCAGCATTGATGCTGCTGGTATGGTTATTTCCAAGAATTCTTCTATTAAGGTAAAAACACTGGCCCTCCATCCAACTGCTCAGCCAACACAGGTGGCAGGAGAAAGTGTGTGCAGCTCCCCATGACCAGACTTGGACAGGCTGCAGGTGGCTGGAACACCATATAATCACAGGACAGAATCTCAAGACACCACCAATAAACAATACCCTTTGCAGACACTCGCCTTAACAGCACATTTCCAGCAGAAATCTGAAACACATAGCCTTGGCTTTTTTTTTTTTTTTAAATTATTCCTTCCGATTGGAATGGGGGGGGGGCTAAAAAATCTAGTATTTGCACCAGAATATCTATGTTTTCCTCACACTAATTTTCATTTATTAATTCAACAAATAACTCATGTACATCTACTATGCACCCTATGAATTACAGCTGTAGGATCTCAGGGTAACAGTGCTCCCTACCCCAATCCACAAAATCACCTCGTATGCAATCACAGCTCGACCTGACATCCTTATCTCCTTCTAACTGTAACTGTGCACTCTAACAGCAGTCTCTAGAGTGAGATCTTAGAGTTAAAATTTAAATAGTTATCAACTTGAAGGCGGAACTTCCTGGCATTACACTTACAGCACTGACATAGTAATCATAGGGAGCTAATTCATGTCCCAAGAACAGACAGAAAATTTCACTGAGGAATTGAAAATTCAGAAAAGATTTTTAAAAACATCAGAAGCTTTAAGGCTGTATGAAAAACCTGAAATAGAAATTAAGAGAAGTGACTAAAAGCAAATAATCATTAACTTAGCATAAAATAATTACGATATTAAAAATTATGAAAAATAAGCCAGTGACTTGCTTTTTTCAAAGTATACATTTGTTCAAAATATATACATACAAAAAAAAGGCATGTGGTTAAACAAAGTGTACCTATTTTCTCACTAGCTTTAAAAAAACAAATCAGCCAGGCGGTGGTGGCGTACGTCTTTAATCCCAGCACTCAGGAGGCAGAGCCAGGCGGATCTCTGTGAGTTCGAGGTCAGCCTGGGCTACCAAGTGAGTTCCAGGAGAGGCACAAAGCTACACAGAGAAACCCTGTCTTGAAAAACCAAAAAAACAAACAAAAAACAAATCAACCCCATTTTCACAAGGAAAGCTATTAATCCCAGATTTTTTCTTTTTCTTTTCTTTCTTTCTTTCTTTCTTTCTTTTTTTTTTTTTTTTGGTTTGTTTTTGAGACAGGGTTTGACTGTGTCGCCCTGGCTGTCATGGAACTAGCTCTGAAGCAGACCAGGCTGGCCTCAAACCACCTGCCTCTGCCTCCTACGTGCTGGGAGTAAAGGTGTGCACCACCACCTCCCAGCCAGATTTTTAAAAATTTAATTTTATTTTTTTGAAACAGCATTCCTCTGTGTAGCTTTGGTGCCTGTCCTGGAACTCGCTCTGTAGACCAGGCTGGCCTCAAACTCACAGAGATCCTCTTGCCTCTGCCTCCCGAGGGCTGGGATTAAAGGGACGCCCCAAGCTCTGCATTGCTCTCCTTTGATACGAATTTTCAAATGTGCAATGGGAATCTTGTTGATGGCTAACTGTTGGTTCTGGGACACAAAATTCAACATCTTCACAAACTTTAAGAAAGTTATTAACTTAGTAATTTTAAAGTTACCTTAAATTGGTTCAGAGCCTACACAAATAATTTAGCATCTTTAATACCTGAACCTGTTTCTCAGGACGATAAATGACATGCAGAAGTGCTCTCGGGTCTTGCATAAATTCAGGGAAGGAGGAGCACAATGAAATCACTAGCCCGGTGGAATTCATGCATGGACTTTCAACCCAAGTAATATAGGCATGGTTAATAAAGGACAATCTTGACTTTACCCGATTACTGATTGTATTACAAAGTGTAGGCCTCAATAGTGAAAAGATGGCATTCTTTTTTCCTTCCGACGTGAGCCGTCAAACGTCCAGAGGGAAAGTGGCTGAGTAGATGACCCTGACACCTGGCCCTAGACCCAAGTGACAACGTTCAACGTTTCTTTTCCGCAATTGTAAACTCCTTACCCATCCTACTGGAGATAGTCTTTTAACGAAGTAATTGTGTAAGGACCATCCACGCCTTGTTCCCCCTTTTCTCCTTTTTATCAGGAGCCTGACAGCTAACTGACTCCTGATTAAAAAGAATGTCTTATCCACAATCAAGGACACGGCTTGACAACGTTCACATTCGGCGTGAAGGCAACGTCTGAGTTCGCTCTGAAACGCCGGGCCATCATCACACCCGGAAATGAAACCGCCAGCGCAGCCCGCTCTGGACTACGGTCTCCTCTCAAGTTGTGCCCCACGGCGCACCGAGCGCCCGACCCCAGGACACGGCTGCTCTCTCCGACCCAGGGCCTGCAGGTCACTCGCGCTCCTCGGCCACCGGGCGGGCCCGGCAGGGACCCGGCGAGAGCGCAGCTCCTCCCTGGGCCACCGACACCAGCTTAGCGTGATCGGAGGGCGACGCCAGGGCCAGGCGCCTCTGGGGAACAGGGCTCGGCAGCGAGCGCCGGTCGCCGCAAGGACTCCCGACCGTCCGCGCCTCCGCAGGGCCGGCTCCACCGGCCGAGCCGCCCGCAGCCTCGCGGGGAAGCCGGGAGCCCCGCATCCGGCCCCAGAGGGAGGTGCCCCGCCCCCAGCGCCCGCGCTTTCCCGCCCTCCCTCCCGCCGCGCCCGGGGTGGGGGGGGAGATGTCGCGCACCCCTCTCCCGCCGCGCCGCTCACCTGGCGGGCCTCAGGCTCGCTCCATAGCCGCCCGCGCGGTGCGGTGCGGCGCGGCCCCGGCCGCCCCCGCCGCCTCCGGGGAGGGGCAGCCCCACGCCGCGCTCACCGCCCCCAGCCGCCGCCGCCGCCGCCGCCGCCGCCGCCGCCACTGCGGCTCCCGCCCACTGCCAGCCCGGCCATTCCCCGGCCGCCGCTCCCCGCGGAGCCGGCCGCTCCACACCCACCCCCGCCTCCGCGCCGCTCGGCTGTTGGTACGGTCCTCGCGGAACGCCCTCCCCACGGCCAATCCCAGCGCGCACCGGGCGCGGCCCCGCCCCCGTGGCGGGTGGGCGGGACTACCGGGCCGCTCCGGGCCGCCCTCTTTAACCCCTTCACTCCCACCCCCGTTCAACTCCGCCGCAGCCGCCGTCCGCGGGTATGCCCGAGCCGGTTGACATCAACTAGCTTCTGGCTTCTCTCTTACCTCCACTTTTGCTTTCCCGCAGTCATCTAGGTGAAGTTCTTTTAGGAAGAAATGATTTTCTTTCTTTCTTTCGCTCTGCTGTCTTGACTTCTCCTTGGAGATTCTACCTGAAAGTGTCCTTCCCTGACCAAAAGAGGCCAGACTTCCCACCGTGGGAATTGCTAAAACTTCGGGCCAGAGCAGAGCTCCCCGCTATACCTTTTCAGTAGCACGTAACAAAGATCCTGATTTTATTGTAATAGCAGTTGCTTTAGGTTTGTCCCTCACGGTGGACTGTAAGCCGCAAGAGGGCAAATCAGACGCGTCTTGATTTCCAGCGCCCTGCACCCACCCACTAGACTCCAGCCGCGTGAATGAGATGCTCCTCCCCCTCCACTTAATGCGTGTCCTTTCCACTTACTCCATACACAGCATCTACTGTATAATGCATACATTTATTCACCATATACTCATCTTACACATAGTCTGCCTGACCCTAAAATATTATGGTGTATGTTCTTCATGGGATACCATTTGTAAGGGGTGGGGGATGGGGACTAAGCAGGCCTTTCTTTCAAGAAGAAAAGAAATGGTCGGACTTTTTTTTTCCCTGCCTGTATGCCTTAGGGTATACCAGTTAACATCTCTGAGTATGAGGTTCCTTGGAAAATGGCAGTTAATCACAGTACCTATTTCACAAGACTGCTGTGAGGCTTAAATAGGAAATGTGTGCAGAAAATACATTATTGTGTGAAGTTAGTTGTTATGCGTGTGTGTGTTGAGCACTTTCAATGAGGAAATCCAGAGGAACTATTGGACTTGACACCCAACCCCAGACAATCTAGTGAGGAAAAGCAGCATTAATCACTACTGGAAGCATTAATCACTGTAAGGAGTGGACAGGCCAGCGGCAAAGGCACTGTGTCAGCCTTTTACTGCATGGAGTGGAGGAGGTTTGGGGTCGTTAGCTGACCATAGAATGCACAATTCTTGGGGAAATTGGCCGGATGATAATGAGAATCTGCCTTATTTCCCAACAGGAACATGGGTCTGCTGGCAGTCAGCTCTTCTTCCCACATGTGGGGGCCCACAGAGGCTCCCTAGTATGGCCTTACTCAAGGTCAGAGAATCTGAACTTGCTTTACCCAGCAGGGCTGCATAATGGGATGATTGAACCAAGGGCATGGTTACCAGGTGTTTTGAAGGGTCTACACTTGGCTGTACGTTGTACTTTGATCTTGAAAGGGAGAGGTCTTTTGCCTCTCCCCTTGGTAGTGTATAAGAAATCCATTAGAATAAAGGACAAGGTGGCTAGGTATTGACCCAGCCCCCTCCCCAAGCTATCCTGCATCTCTGTCTTTTTCTCCATCTAAGCCTGTATTTCTATCTAATAGTTCCTCATTTCCTCTCTCCTCCCCCCAAGAACCCTGCAAGGAAGTCAACAGTTCCTCTCAAACACTGCACCCAAAAATATCCCTTCTTCTCTGTCATTCTAATGACACTGAGGACGGACTCTGCCCCTGTCACTACTCAGGGGAAGGCTGGCTCATCCTGAAGCCTAGCTTCCTGGAGATGATGCTTCTCTGAAGGAGGGTTCCTGGCCCGTGGAGACAACCCAGTCAGGTGCTTAATTTCATATCCATCCCACATACTGCAGTAAAAACACTCTTCTTCCTCAGAGGGTTCAGAATGTCTGTCTCAAAGGCTTTCACACAGAACACTTAGTCTGTCTCGGCTTTTCTGTCACCAGGCTGCATTACTGAGGCTCTCTGTGACTGCATACACCGCACCAGTACTGTGCCTGACACTCCATGACATCCTCAGGCCTGTAACAGCACCCACAGTCAATATAGTCTCAGTGTCTTGAGGGAGGTGATCGTCTAAATACGAGTGACTAGTACACGGGAAGCAGCTGCAGGGAGACAGGACACCTAAATTATGCAGCACAGACTCTGAATCAGAGTCTGGGAAGAGTGTGGGCTGGAGCTGTCAGGGAAGAAGGATTGAGGTGGGCAAAATATGGGTGGGAGCAGAGAATAACAATATGAACCCAAAGCTGTGCAGTGTGATGAGAAGTTATAACTGATATCCTGGGCAGATAACACAGGGTAGATGTGTTCATTCATTCATTCTTTGTACATTCATTCATCTACTGAACACGAGTGCCAGGCAACCGTGCAGAGATGAAGAGGGCCCCAGCCCCATCTCTGGGAAGCTTTCAGGCTCAGTGGTGTTCCTTCTGGGATTCAGATCACTTGTAGAGTTGTATTCCTTTCCCCAGTCGTGGGATGGACTGTGGTTTTAAGTATCCAGTTAATCTCCTCTTGGCCTTTCTCTCCCTGGGCCCCAGACTGCAAGGCTCTTAAAGCCACAAACTGTGACTTAATGTAATGGAGCGCCTTCTCCAGGTGCACAGGTTGCAGCTCATTGAGTTGAAACCGGAGCAGGAAATGGGTTGTCCCTCTCCCACGGAGAGCAGTGGACCACCCTCAGCGAAGGAATAGCAGTAACTAGCCCAAGTGTGGAATGCTACCAGAGGCTAGCCTATGGCCTGAACAATTCACCAGGAACCTTCCCGCTTGGTATATGCAGTTCCAGCGTTCCTCTCTAGTGCATTCTTTAAACTCCTCCCACAGGGCTCACTAGGGCAGCTTTCCCTGTCAGTGAGACTGACTCCTCCCTCACCCAGCCTCAGGAGTGCTAACTGTCTCTCCATGTCATTTGACCTTTCATGGGCTTTCCAGCGTGTTTCCTTTTCTGAACCTCTTGGGAGCCCAGTGCCTTGGTTGGACCTCTCTGATGGCATGGTTTATTGAAGTTTGGGGGATTTCTCAGTCACCATTCCCATGGGTACAAAGCCTTTCAATGCCAAGGACAGCGTTGTGGTGATCCCTGTGTCTTCTCTAGAGTCAGCACCATACAAGGATGTATAGACATGCCCCTTTAAAGAGAAGCTTGAGGACAGCAGATCCTGTAGGACCAGGTGCCTGGCGCTTGCTCCCTCCGTCATTTTAACCATTTCCTAAAAACTGCTCCAGAACTTCCAAGCCTCGGTCCATTTGTCAAGTCCCAGGCCTCCAGCAAACGTGAGGTATTAGGGAAGCATTTCCTTCTACCCCTGCACACACAAAGGCAGCACACATTGTTTCTCTGAACCTACTTAATACGCCCACCATGATGGCTCCCCTTGAAACCGATAGGCGAATTCTACATCAAGCTAGCTGAGGAGAGCCCTCAGGAAACTCTGTCTACGAGCCTGGGGAGAGGGCGGCAAGGAAGGTTAGGGAGTGATGGAGCAGACACAGATTCTGCCATTCCCTGCTAGGAAGGGGTGCTCATCTCAGCTGCCTCTAGGAAGTCTTGTTCTCTGCAAGAGGCTCTCCCTGGACTGACTGTTGGCAGAAGTTTCTGTTCCACCAACAACTCCCAAATACCCAGCAGCCATTTCCCAAATTATCATATAGAAGCTTATATTAATTATAACTGCTTGGCCATTAGCTCAGGCTTATTACTGACTAGCTCTTACATTTAAATTAACCCATAATTCTTTTTTTTTTTTTTTTTTTTTTTTGAGACAGGGTTTCTCTGTGTAGTTTTGGAGCCTGTCCTGGAACTAGTTCTGTAGACCAGACTGGCCTCAAACTCAAAAGAGATCCACCTAGCTCTGCCTCCCAAGTGCTGGGAATAAAGGCGTATACCACCACCACCTGGCAACCCATAATTCTTATCTATGTTTAGCCACATGGCTTGGTACCTTTTCTCATTTTGACATTCTCATCTTGTTTCCTCTGCATCTGGCTGGTGACTCCTGACTCCACCCTTCCTCTTCCCAGCATTCTCCTAGTCTGCTTGCCCCACCTATATTTTCCTGCCTGGCTACTGGCCAATCATATTTTATTAAAACAATTCAAGTAACAAATCTTTACAGTGTACAAAAGCATTATCCCACAGCATATCTCCTTTTTTGTTTAATTAAAATGGAAAGTTTTAACCTTAATATAGTAAAACAAAAACAGTTGTTAAGTAAGAATTATAGTAACACTATCCAATTCATTTGCATTTGACAAAATTAGAGAAAATATTTAATTATCTATCTTATCTTGGTGAGTCAAAAGTTTTGTATCTAATTTATCTTTTATTATAACTAAAGAAAACTATAACTATCTAGTCTTCAACTGGATCAAAGACTCCAGAAGGATGTAATGTTACTTAATGACAGGAACATCAGGCTGCCCAGATAGTCACCCAAAGTTCCTCTGCAATGTTGGGGCATCCATCTTCAGCCTACAGGCCTAGCATATTTGACAGACTTATCTGTGAAGCAGGATTTTTGAAGGGCTGTCCCACCTGATCTTGGCAAAGTTCTGCAGTCATTTTCTTTTGTGTCCTGCTTGTCCAATTTGTACAGCTTATTGTCAGTAGTTGAGCAAGGGCACTTTTTTTATCCACATGGCTAGCTTTTGCCATAAAGAAAACAAACTCCATATGGAGTTTCTTCAATGCCAATCATCCTCTTTGAAGTAATTGGTGATACCAGGAGCAGATGTGTCTCATTGTCGAGAAAAGTCTAAGTTCTTAAAACATTTTAAATGCCGTATTCTGTAGGTCTTTGAAGTGTTTGAAGATTGCCTATCTATCTGAAATATATCTCTGTATGACCTTGTATGACCATAAGTTTGCAATTATAGATGATTATTAACCCATATTTTTAAATTATATATTACATTTTAAATGTATTGCACCTAAATAAGAATAGAAATATACATACAGTATAACAAAATTAACTTTAAATTTGCCATCAATAAACTAAGATCCATATTGATGTAAAATATGTAAGATTAACAGTTGTTTTTTGGATTAAAGTAGATTTAATAATCTACCCTTTTTCTCATCATTTCTATATCATACCCCCTTTCTTCTTTTAGAAAGAGATCAGTTATGACCAATAACAATTTGTACCCAAAACCCCTAAACAAAAACAAACATCTATCATCCATTTTTTTGAAATGTGTTTTCTAGGCTACTTCCTGCTGATTGGGGGCACTGTTAATCTTATTGGGACCCTGAGAAAGTTTAGGATTATGGTCAAGTCCTGATTGGAGTAGTCTGTAAGTCTGGATCATCTCAGCCAGCAGTCTTGAAGCCTTTCTGGATGCAGAACTCAGAGAAAACTACAACAGAGATGCTCTGAAACACTGGATCATCTGGGCCATCTGTTCCCATTAGAATTTTTTCAGATCTTCATTGATCAAATCTGATTTTTCTTAACACAGAATGAATCTACAGCCTCTCATTTCCTTGGAAATAAAGGCATAACCCTCCAAAGTAACATGTCTTTTGACTTAAATTTTGAAATCAAGGCATTTTCAAAATATATAGGTTGGATTAATTCAGCAACATTTATAATCAAATGTCTCTTAGCAGCTGTTGCTCTTTCCTCAGTAGTCAAACAGCTCAAAAACAACACAATAACATACAGTATCCAGATTCTCTGTGTATTTTCCATCTTTACATGGCTTTTTTATATTACTTTATTCCCTTTTTAAGCATTTTATTATTTTAAAACTATATTTTTTTTATGACTGTGTATACCTTATCTTTACTGTCCCAAGCCTACCTATATTTTTAAAGACACTGTGAACTGTTTAGAGGTTGTTGGTTTTTTTTTCTTTCTGAATCTGTCTTTACTGCATCTCTTTATCTTTTTCTGACCACATAAGCATTTAATCTGCTAAACAGGTGTGGCTATGATTAAAGCAGCTGGATTAAAATGGCTGGCTCCACCCCACTCCTTGGCTTCCTGAGAGTCTAGTTTCATGGCAGAGATACTGGCAGGAGCCACATGTATCATCCCCAACTCTGGGGAAGTTTTAGGTCCACACAAACACTGAGTAGTGTTCTGCCAGCTGCTCATAAACACCATATAAGTGTTTGGCAGCAGGGCCTCTTAAAAGAGTAGTGAGGTTTTTGCTACTAATGCTGAGTCAGGAAACCGTCTCTCTCTCTCTCTCTCTCTCTCTCTTTTTTTTTTTTTTTTTTTTTTTTAGACAAGGTTTCTCTGTATAGTTTTGGTGCCTGCCCTGGATCTCACTCTGTAGACTAGACTGGCCTCGAACTCATAAAGATCCACCTGGCTCTGCCTCCCGAGTGCTGGGATTAAAGGAGTGTGCTACCACCGCCTGGCAGGAAACAGTCTCTTAAAGGAGTCATGCCTCTGCTTGCTGCCAGCAAACTGAGTCCACTGGAGAAAAAGTGGTTACCAAGAAGCCACATTTGATTCTGTATTTATGTGTTCAGAATCCTTTCCTAAGCTCTTTCAGGTTTTATGTGGATGTAGTTGTCTCATGTTGGGCACCATTGGTTGGCAGAAGTTTCTGTACGACCAACAAATCTCAAAACCCAACAGTCGCTTCCCAAATTACCATATAGAAGCTTATATTAATTATAACTGCTTGGCCATTAGCTCAGGCTTATTACTGACTAGCTCTTACATTTAAATTAAGCCATAATTCTTATCTATGTTTAGCCACCTGTCTTGATACCTTTTCTCAGTTTGACATTCTCATCTTGTTTCTTCGGCATCTGGCTGGCAACTCCTGATTCTGCCTTTCCTCTTCCCAGCATTCTCCTAGTCTGCTCGTCCTGCCTATACATCTTGCCTGGCTTCTGGCCAATCAATGTTTTATTAAACCAATTCAAGTGACAAATCTTTACAGTGTACAAGAGCATTATCCCACAACACCAGACAGTAGCTTCTGCCTTTCTTTCCCAATAGAGCAGATGCCTTTCTTTCATTTTTGTTAACACCTCTGCAGAGTTGCCCTCAGCCCTCTCCATTCTGATGGTAGTAGACTGCCCACCTAACCCTTCACAGGGCACCTCTACTGATACCACCTGAGCAAGTCATTCATGTCCCAAGGCAGCATCATGCACCACCTACACATGCAAAGGCAGCTTCTTTGCTGAGAGATTCAGGCCACATGTTCTGAAAGGTATAGAACTCTTCCAGTTATTTTTTTCTACTCTTGTAATACTTTTTAAATAGCTGCATCATTGAGATACAAGTTTAAAGCATATGATTCACTGCCTTTTAGTATATTTACAAAGTGAGTCAACATTATTATACCTGGATTTTAAAATATTATCATCACTCCCAAGATAGTATGGACCATTTTCTCTCACTGTAAAATCTGTTTAGCTCTATTTTTTAAAATATGCACATGAAAGGAAAAACAATAATAAGAGAGTGAAAGTCTTTGGTTAATGAGAACACAGAGGACCACAGCTGTCATAGCTGTCACAGCTGTGATTCCCTTAACTGCCCTGTGTAGCAACAGCAGTTTAAAGACCAAGTTGTATGCTATGTTGTGGTGTGCACTCCTCAGTAAATGTCCAGGGCCACATCTTTGAAAACATTCCAGTCTGCTATGGCTTTCTTTAGTGCCACACATGGCCTGTCTGCTGTTTGAGCAGAGATAATTCTACAGATCCCAACCGCCAATTCTCAAGGGAAGCAACTCTGTAGTGTGGCTGAGTCAGCACCACGTACCCTGAGCAGTTCATTTAATAGCTGCTGTGTCTATGTAGAGGAAGCAGAGAAGCTCTTTGTTTTTGTTTCTGTTTTTTTTTTTAATTTATTTTTGTTTTTTCTGCTTTGTTTTGGTTTGGTTTGGTTTGTTTTTTTGAGACAGGGTTTCTCTGTGCAGCTTTGCGCCTTTCTTGGAACTCACTCTGTAGCCCAGGCTGGCCTCAAATTCAGAGACCCGCCTGGTTCTGCCTTCTGAGTGCTGGAATTAAAGGTGTGCACCACCACTGCCAGGCTGTTTCTGTTTTTTTTTAAACAGTGTCTCTCTCTGTAGCCCCAGCTGACCTGAAACTTACTATGTAGACCAGGCTGGCCCCAAACTCACAGAGATCCACCTGACTCTGCCTGCTGGGACTAAAGGTGTGCATCATCATGGCCCACCTAAATGCTTTGTTTTTCATGAACTCACTTTACTGCATGAAGTAGTTGCAGTTACATGGACAGCCTGGGTTCTTCATACATTTTCAAAACCAGCAAGTATCTACCATGAGCAGTAACATGTGCTTTGAGCCTCTCTTCTGGACCTTCTGAAATCTTCTAGAGCTGCAATTCTCCAGCAGGCTGCATAAGCAGTCAACGCATCTTTACACCTGCCCCTATACTCGAAGATTGGAATTTAATTATGATGGGTGGGATCCTACAAAGATTTTTTTTTTTTTTGCCAAGTTCTAAGTCTATTCTACCTTGTAACCAAAGCTGACGATCATTGATCTTGGCTAAGCCAGGATCACATTCCTAGGCTGGATTGTGCAAGGTTGGCATCATTATAGGACAAAGGTAAGTTGAACTGGTGAGTTTATATATAGTGCAAGCTGATTATGGCTGGTTTGGGGTAAGCGGGTTGGTTTTCAGAAGACCTTCTATAAGAAACCAATTATTTCTCTCTAGAGAAATACAGCCTGCAGTGAGCAAGGATGAGGAAGATGGGCAGGAAGCCAGTGTCCTGTACGGTTCAGCTGCCTCCTCTCCATGGTTGCTTCCAGGGAGGCCTGACCTTTCAAACACCTGGAGCTGTCGAGCACAAAGGGAAGAGAGCAAAGTAGACCAAGATAAGATAAGCACGAACACCAGGAGGAGAAGACCAGAGAAACTGGCCTCTTCTTCAAGCCACTTGCTAAACTTAAGTGTACACACACACACACACACACACACACACGAACTGCTTCATGAAATATGATCTGATGAATTCATCATCAGGCAATTTCATCCCTGTGCCAATATCAGAGCACGCACTTACTCAAAGATGGTCATAGGAACTTTTTAGCTTCATTATAATGTACGGAACACGACCTGTAGATGCAGGCTGTCGTTGAATGAAATGTCATTGTGGCACATGTCTGTAGATATACAGACACAGATCTTTAAATACTGAACAGTCCCTTTTCCTCTAGTTTGTGACCATCTCCTTGAGGCTAGGTACCTGTGGAACAAGGAATTGGCCCGGGAAGGAGTACAAGGTGCTTGGCACAGTGGGACTATAAGCTTGAGGTAAAGGAGCATTACCTCACTGGTGTACCTTTCAGGGATCCTGTAGTAAACAGGAGGTGATGAGGTGTGGCAGGGAGGTCCCTGAGACAGGAAGTACAGAGGACCCATGGATGGCGTGGGCAAGGATTTTCATTGGCAGTAGCAAATCCCTGGCAGCAATAATACTAAATTGACACTTCTTTCATGACAATGCACAACTAAAGGGGTAAGGGTAGCTTGAGAGCATGCCTAAGGGCCAGGGAGGTGTCTCTACAATAAAGGCATTTGCCACTAAGCCTGATAACCTGATGACCCACTTAGTGGAAGGAGAGAACTTCTAGCAACTTGTTCTCTGACCTCCACATGCACACATACACACACTGTGGTGCATGTATGCCCTATACACACACACACTGTCTCCCTCACACACACGTGCACACACACAAACAGAGAGAGAGAGAGAGAGAGAGAGAGAGAGAGAGAGAGAGAGAAGAGAGGAGAGAGTTTTTTTAAAGATAGTACCTAAATTTCTTTGTATCCAGCTCCCTCCTCTTCCCACCCCACCACTGCTAAGTTCACCCCTGAATTATGCCAATAGCTCAATTTGTGCCAACTTGATGAGCCACAGAATGCCCAGATAATCTGGTTAAACACTGTTTCTGGATCTACCTTAGGAAATATTTCCAGAATAGATCAGCACTTGAATGAAGGATCCAAGTAGAGTGCGTAACTCTCCACCATGCGAGTGAGCTGCATTGGCCTTGATCTCCCTGCTCCAGAGAGTCTGCATAGAGCAGAAGTGGAGAGGATCGAATTTGCCCTCTGCCGGGCTGCTGAGCTGAGACATTGATCTTCTCTGTTCCTTGATCTTAGGTCTTTAGATCTGGCCTAGAATGCACCATCAGCAACACAGCTCTCAGGCATCTGGACTACATCACGGGCTTGCCTGGGTCTCCAGCTTGCAGACAGCGGACTGTAGTCATCCCCAGCTTCCACCATTGCATGAGCCAATACCTTATAATTAGCCTCTTACTAAGGATTTTATATATCCATATTATGGTGATTTGAATGAGAATAGCCCCCGTAGACTTTGAATGCTTGGTCCCCAGTTAGTGGAGATTGTCTGGGAAGGACTAGGACTCATGGTCTTGTTGGAGGAAGTGTGTTGCTGGGGGTGGGCTCTGAGGTTTCAAAAGCCCATGCCAGGCTGAGTGTCTCTCTCTCTCTCTCTCTCTCTCTCTCTCTCCCCCTGCTGCCCACAGATCAGGATGTGAAGCTCTCAGCTATTTCTCCAGCACCATGTCTGCTTGCTTCCTGCCATGCTCCCACCATGATGATAATGGACTAAACCTCTGAAACTGTAAGCAAGCCCTCAACTAAATTCTTTTATAAGAGTTATGTTGGTCATGGTGTCTCTTCACAGCAATAGAACACACACACACACACACACACACACACGTGCAGCAGGAGTTTCGGGGAGATTAATCCTATTGGTTCTGTCTTCCAAGAGAACCCTGACTAATGCAGATTTAACAGTACAGGCTGAATGTGCTCCCCCCACTCCCGTTCATATGTTCCGGCTACAACCTTAATGTGATAGTACTACTTTGGGAAACAATCAGGTCATAAATGTGCAGCTTTCATGAATAGGGCTGGAGCCCTTAAGAGAAGAGACATGAGAGAGAGAGAGAGAGAGAGAGAGAGAGAGAGAGAGAGAGAGAGAGAGAGAGAGAGAGATAGAGATATGTTCCATCTCTGCTCTCTGCTATGGCGGAACCAAGCAAGATGGCCATCTGGAAACAAGGAAGCAGGCCTGCAGCAGGTACTTGACATCTGTCAGCACCTTCCCTTGGTATTTCTTAACCTCCGGAAAGTAAGAGATAGATTTCTGCTGTTTAAACTCTCTACGATGTTCTGATAGCCTAAACTGAGTGATTCCTTCTGGTCTCCCTGTCCCCAGCTCATTCCCATGCAATCCAGATACCTTCATAGCAAACTTCATCTTGAAAGCTGCTTCTAGAAGGAAACCTTACCCAGATCACACATTGCTCACAGTCCTTTAGTGATCCAAAGGACAAAGGCCATGTTCTCTTCAGAGGAAGTCTCAAGGCCTCACTTGGCCCTGAAGCTTTCTTCGCCTTCCCATGTAGTTTACATGAGCTCCACATAGCGCTGCTTACTCCATGCCAGTTCATGTCTCTGCCTTTTTGAAGGCTCTTGATTCTGCTAGGAATTCCCTCCCCACTTCCCTCCAGCCTTACTCATCCTTTCAAACGTCATCTTTGCTGGAAAGCTAAGTACCCAGCCTCTCAGTTCCACTAGCAACCTACTCTCTCCCCTCTATTGATCTGGCTCATTCTTTTCTAAATATAGGCATTTACAGCTATAAATTTCTTATGTGCACTACTTTAGCTACATCCTATACATTTTGGTATCTTGAGATTTTGTTTTAATTTATCACAAAGTGGCTTCTAATTTTGTTGGAGATTTATTCTCCATCCACTGTTTATTTAGGAGTATGCTGTTTAGTTTCCACGTGTAGGAATTTCAATTTTTCCTCTTGCTAATGATCTCAAGTTAAGTGTCACCGTGGTCAGGAAACATGCTTGACTTCTTTTAAATCTATTGAGGCCCATTTTATGGTCTAACACATGAACTGTCTTGGGAAACACTCCTAGTGACCTTGAGAAGAAAGTCTAATTCTGTTGCTGGATACAACAGAACTCAAGGTCCACTGACTGAGTTGTTATTGACTCTATTTCTTGTTGGTCCGTCTGTCTGGTTGTTCTATCTAGTATTCAAAGGGGGGCTTTGAAATCTTCAACTGTGACTGTTACATTATTTCATTCACTTTCAATTCTGTCGGTTTTTGCTTGATATATTTGGGGTTCCTATGATAGGCTGCGTACATGTTTATAAATTTCACATCTTCTTTTTTCCTTTTTTCTGTTTTTGGTTTTTTGAGACAGGGTTTCTCTGTGTAGCCCTGGCTGTCCTGGAACTTACTATGTAGATCAGGCTGGCCTCGAACTCACAGAGATCCACCTGCCTCTGCCTCCTGAGTGCTGGGATTAGAGGCATGTGCCACTACATCTTCTTGGTAGATTGACACTTTATCCCTATAAAATGGCCTTCTTTGTCCCTTGAAGTATTTTTTGCTGTAACATCTGAAACTAGCATAGACGCTCAAGCTCTCTTTTGATTGCTATTTGCATTTTTTGCCATTCTTTGACTTTTGACAATTTGTGTCTCTGAATCTAAAGATGAGTCTTATAGACCTAATATGGTCAGATCATGCCTTTTATACATTCTGTTAATATCGTCTCATCTATTAGAGTATTCAACACTACCAGTGTAACTTTGCATAAGCTGAAATTTATGTAGATCAATTTGGTATGTTTTCTATGGGCCTTATGACTCTTTCATTCCTTTGTTCTTCAGTTGTGTTTTTTTTTCCATGCTTAATCACTGTCTCCCAGCCTATAGTTCTATGAGCTTGTGGGTGAGTTTGCTGTTTGGTTTTTGTTTTTTTTTTTTTTTTTTTTGGTGGTACTGGTGATAGGACCTAGAGTTTCCCACATTGTGCTGGTCTGAAAGAGGAGTTTTACATATAGGTTCATGTATTTGGTCCCCAGTTGGTAGCATTTTTTGGTTTTTCGAGACAGGGTTTCTCTGTGTAGCTTTGGAGCCTGTCCTGCAACTCACTCTGTAGCCCAGGCTGGCCTTGAACTCACAGAGATCCGCCTGCCTCTGCGTCCCGAGTGCTGGGATTAAAGGTGAGTGCCACCACTGCCCGGCTCAGTTGGTAGCATTCTTTGGGGAGGTTATGGAACTTTCAGTATGTACAGCCTTTCTGGAGTAAACACATCACTGGGCGGGGTGAGCTTTAAGAGTTTATACCTTCACCCCACTTCCAGCTCTCTCTGTCTCTGCTTTTTGTGTGTTGTTGAAGAAGTGGTCCCTCAGCTTCCTGCTCCTGCTGCCTGCCACCATGCCTCTCCTGTCGTCACAGACTCACCCTCTGGAACTGTAAGCCCAAAATGAACTCTTCCGTAAGTCACTTTTGGTCATAGGTGTTTCATCACAGCACCAAAAAGTAACTAATACAGACATGTGAGGCGAGTGCTCTACCACTGAGCTAAACCATCAGTCCCCTTCTAACATTCTGTTCTGAGAAGAGTCCTGCTAAGTTCCCAGGCTGGCCTTGAGTTGACTCTTTGTGATATATACGTTATATTTTCATGTGTTTATGTGCCCATCAACACAGATTTACATTGCTTTCTTCTATCTTATATTGAGATGATCTGTGTCCTACATCAATAGGAAGCTCCTATGGCATGGGGTGGTCTTCTTCATATCAGTGCTAGAACTGGCAGTATCATTAGAAACTCAATTTTTGTTTGTAAAAGTGAAATGAACACTCACCACTTGGATCTAAAGACCGTTCACTAGCTCTCTGAATAAGAACACAGTTGGTTGCTCTCTGCCCTCCTCTGTTCGAGACAGTCACATCTTCTTGTGCAGTGCAGCCTCATGCCTGAGACATGACGGTGAAGGTCAGAGTGAGAGGGTTTGGCCCTATTGAACACCTAGTTACCAGGGCCGCCTTCACGTCCGGCAAAGTGGACATTGTTGCCATCAATGACCCCTTCATTGACTTCAACTACATGGTCTACATGTTCCAGCATGACTCTACCCATGACAAGTTCAACAGCACAGTCAGGCTGAGAATGGGAAGCTCGTCATCAGTGGGAAGGCCATCAGCATCTTCTAGGAGTGAGATTCCGCCAACATCAACTGGGGTGATGCTGGTGCTGAGTATGTTGTGGAGTCTACTGTGTCTTCACCACCATGAGAAGGCTGGGGCCCACTTGAAGGGTGGAGCCAAAAGAGTTGTCATCTCTGCTCCTTCTGCTGATGCCCCCATGTTTGAGAGGGTGTGAACCATGAGAAGTATGACAACTCACTGGAGATTGTCAGCAAGTGCCTCCTGCACCACTGACTGCTTAGCCCCTCTGACCAATGCCATCCATGACAACTTTGGCATTGTAGAAGAACTCATGACCACAGTCCATGCCATCATTGCCACCCAGAAGACTGTGGATGGCCCCTCTGCGAAGCTGTGGTGTGATGGTCGTGGGGCTGCCCAGAACATCATCCACCAGTGCTACCAAGGCTGTGGGCAAGGTCGTCCCAGAGCTGAACGGGAAGCTCACGGGCATGGCCTTCCATGTTCCTACTTACAATGTGTCCGTCATGGATCTGACATGCCGCCTGCAGAAACCTGTCAAGTATGATGACATCCAGAAGGTGGTGAAGCAGGTGTCAGAGGGCCCACTAAAGGGCATCCTGGGCTACACTGAGGACCAGGTTGTCTCCTGTGACTTCAGTGGTGACACCCACTCTTCCACCTTTAGTGCTGGAGCTGTCATTGCTCTCAACGACAACTTTGTGAAGCTCATTTCTTGGTATGACAATGAATATGGCTACAGCAACAGGGTGGTGGACCTCATGCCTCTGTGGCCTCCAAGGAGGAAGAAGCCCTAGACCACCCACCCCAGCAAGGACAGGAAAGCAAGGGAGAAGCCCTCGGCTGCTGAGGAGTCCCTTTTCCAACTCAGCCCCTGACACTGAGCATCTCCCTCACAGTTCCCATCCCAGAACCCCAGAATAACAGGAGGGATTTAGGGAGCCCTACTCTCTAGAACACCATCAATAAAGTTCACTGTACCCACAAAAAAAAAAAGAGAAAAGAATAAAGAATACAACTGGTTAAACCGATTTTATGTCCTCGTCAATTGTAAAGCTTCCTAGTCCTGTTTAGTGGAATCAGCTAGTAGTTAGGTAACATTATTCTTGGGCAGATCCACTTCTTTACCAGCCCTAAGAAGGTACTGATTACATCAACATATTTGATGTTGAGACTCTGCTTCCCAGTATCTGCTTCCCATGCACATGTGGGGGATGAGCTGTTCCCTGGTCTGGTCAGCTAGGCAGAGGGAGGCAGATAAAGGAGTATCATGAGGAGCATTGTTATGAGAATGGTGCTTTTAAACGTGTTTACAGGAAGAAGCAAACTAACCCCAGAAACATGGAAAGAGAAGGGCACTGAATAATGACACTCGGGCAACATTGTCTAATGTCAGTAATGATGGTTCCATGTCTTCCATTCAAGAACCTCAAAGTGATGAAGCCCCATGCAAGGATGGAGCAGCTTCGGATTTAGCCCAGTGTCTTGATCTTACTGGTGCGGAAACACACAACAGCAGTAGAATTAGAATAACTTGCCCACAATAGCACAGCTATTGAGTGGTTTCAGAATTAGAACTTGAATTCCCAAGACTAGGCCTCCATAATGCCCCCCGGATGCTGCTGTCTGGTCACCTAGGGACACTTTCTTCCCTTGCTTAGTCTCTACGAGAAAGGAGTTAAGAATGCCTCTCTAGTCTGTTTCAGATTAACTCACAGCAGCATACATGCCTGATTCTTACAAAATGGTATAATCATTTGTTCTGACACTGGAGTCATTACTTCCGGTGGAGCAGCCTCTGATAGGAACTGGACATGTCAGACAGATGATTTAGTTAGAACATACGTTTTTAACCTATTCCAACCCGTGGCACCTGAGGAGAAACCCTTGTCAGGGCTTCTGGGAAAGGTTTCCTCTTTATTAAATGACACTTAGTGAAAACCTAGAGTCACCCAAACCTCGGAGTGAGAAGGTCAAATGGAAGTTACTGGAAGCTGGGGAGAGGTGAGAATTGGAGTTAATAGGGTCAGAGTTTCAGTTTTGTAAGAAAATGATGTAGAGTTGGCCGCTGACAGTGGCCGCACAGCATTCTGGGTATGGTTAATACTGCTGAAGTACACACTGAGAATGGTCCAGACGGTTTTTATAAGAAAGGAGAAAGACGAGAGCATAAGACATCCTACTTCCTGTTGCTAGAAACAGCTCGGTGAATAGGTTATGTACGTAGTTTGGCAGCAACTTTATAACCATGAGGGTAGAAACCCGAAGACGAGGCCAAATGATGAACAAGGAGCTACAGAGGATGCCTGGGACTCACACTCTCATTTTTGGAAATGTAGAAAACACATAGTAAACTGCAAGCATACACCATCATGAAAGGTCACAGATAAAACACCCTTGTGTAACTAACAAAAGAAGTGCACATCGCAGCCCTGGGCTGGTCGGAGGGAGGTCTGGAGTTTCTGATGGAACCTTAATTAATATGCCTTTTCCTCCTCATCTTTGGAGGCTTTCGTTTTGTTTCATAGGGAGTTGTTAGTTGTTTTTCTTTCTCCTTTGTGGAGTTTCTGACGTTACTATTTCCATCTGATTAGCTGGGCCAATTGACTGTAGCGCCTTACAAACTCAAACATCAGTTATTTTAAATTTTGTTATTTCGAGATTTTATTTTATTTTTTTTAAAACTTGCTATGTAAACCAGCTGCTTGCAACTCAGAGATCCCTCTGCCTTCCCCAGTCCTAGCACTGGGATTAAGGGCATGCGACCACACCCATCCAGTTTCACCTTTTTTTTTTTTTTTTTTTTTTTGGTTTTTCGAGACAGGGTTTCTCTGTGTAGCTTTGCGCCTTTCCTGGAACTCACTTGGTAGTCCAGGCTGGCCTCGAACTCACAGAGATCCGCCTGGCTCTGCCTCCCAAGTGCTGGGATTAAAGGCGTGTGCCACCACCGCCCGGCCTAGTTTCACCTTTTTAAGCAACCTGTTCATGAGGCTTTCTGACTTGTCTACATAGACTGGCTGTCCTGCATTCTCTGTGCTTGTGGCCGACTCACACCTGGGGTCTGCCTCCAGCGGCATGCTGGGACTCTTTGTGTGGATCATTCACTCATGTACACCCACATTTTATCTTTGTTTTGTTTGAGACAGGGTCACATGTAGGCCAGACTGGCTTGAACTCCTGATCTTCCTGACTCTACCTCTCAAGTGCAGAGATTACAGGTATGTGCCACCATACCTGACACTTAATTTTTTAAATATATATTTTATCTATTTTTTTTTTGCAGTTATATACTTTTACAAATATCCTTTGAAGTTGGGAATGGTTGGCACATGCTTATAATCCCAGCATGTGGGAAGCTGAGGCAGGAGAATTGAAGCCACCCTGGGCTACAGTCACTAAACAGAGAAAGAAAGAAAAGCTCGTTTCATCTGGGGCTTGGAGAGGAGCCAAAGGTAGACAGGTGTTTATTCTGCTGTCTACCCCAGGAATCCTATGTGTATTCTTTTGAAATCTACTTTTTATTTTTATTTTTCAGTGCTGGGGATAGAATTCAGGGCCTCCACACATGCTAGGGAAGTGTTCCACCACTAAGTTATACCCCCCGCCCCGTCCTAAAAATCTACTTTTGATTTTTAATTTAATAGTGTGTCAATCATACATATTCTTTTGTGATCTCTCTCTCTCTCTCTCTCTCTCTCTCTCTCTCTGTTTTGAGACAGTCTTACTAGATAGCCTATGCTGGCCTCAAACTCATGACCCTCTGGCCTCTAAAGTCCTGGGATTATAGGTGTGCACTACCAGGCCCATCTTATTACAATGTTTTCTTAAATTACTTCCACATTTTAAAAGGTCTTTGCTAGTTTATACTGAGGATATGATGGAATTCATTTAACTTGTACCCTTTTTAAAAAAATCTAGGTTGATTACATTTGCTTGCTCTTGAGAATTATATAATGGTCATGGGTAGGCCTGCATAGACGGAGGTGCCCTCCCAGGACCCTGCCAGAAGTAACCCAGAGGCAGCTTGTCACATATATACAGCACAGTTCACTCCCAAGGGCTTCTAAAGAATTCATAAACAACTGGAATTACTTGCTTTGATGCCCCACCCAGCTGTCTAGGACAGAGCATCCAAAGCCCAGGTAAGCAGCAGTGGACCCAAGGAAATGCAATGCTCATTATTTTAAACTTTGTGTGTGTGTGTGTGTGTGTGTGTGTGTGTGTGTGTGTGTGTGTGAACACACGTATGCATGATGTGTTTGTGGACACATGTACTGTGACACATGTCTGGAGGTCAGAAGACAGTTTTGTGGACTTGGTTCTCTCCTCGCTTTTGTGTGGGTTCTGGGAATTGAACTCAGATCATCAAGCTTGCAGCAACAGCTACTCAACACAGAACCATCTTTGGCCCTTTCCTTTCTTTCTCTTGCATTTTACATCTAATTTTGCTTTTGATCTATGAAATAAATTCGTCACAGGTTTCTTTTGCTTACAAGGAAATAGTGTGTGAAAATGAAGTTCTGCCTTGAATTCCTTTCCGTCACTGTAACACACAGTGTTTCTGTGTTCCTCCGCAGAGCTGAGCTGGCTTCATCCGGGATCGTGTGGGTGTTACATGATGTCTCACTCTCGGGCTCCGGCTTGTTGCATGAAGGAAGGCGACTCTGTACGCCTCAGGTTATAAAACGTGCCCAGCAGTGATGTAACGGCGCAGAACTAAATAGGGGATACTCAAAGAAATGTTGAGCGCTGGAGAAACTTACACAGAAACTGCAAACAATTTTGACCCTTCAAGTCTTGGCCCTCCTCTGCTCGCAAACACAGACAGGCAATTCACAAGTAAATGAAAACTTTTCAACAGCCTATAGTTGGTAGTCATGAAAGGGGGAAAAAAACCCACACCCAGAAGTCAAACACTGCATACAGAGCCTTTCCTTGTCCTTGTCAGAGCTCAAAGAAGGTCACCCAACAACATAAGCCTTTGGGGTTGAGAGCAGCAGGGACCAGGGCGGTTCGGGACAGAGTTCCTTTCATGAACTGGAGTGAAGACTGAGCTTATTCATGGGGTCTAGGGGGCAGTTGAACGTCATACTCTCCAGGGCTCCATCTACAATCCTGGAAGAGGCTGGGCCCTGGGGGCTGGCTCACCCTCCGGAGGGCAATGTGGGGTGTGGGTCTGAAACCAACATCCGCCATGGGAGGTGCCGAGATGGGCGCTCTGATCCTGAGTCTCTGTGGCTGCTCTTGAGACACTTCTGAGCTGATGATCGCTTTCGAGGACTCCGGTCCAGCAGGAGCTAGACATGGATCCCTGAGTCTCAACACAACCTTCTCACGTCACTCACTCACGGAACAATCACACGTGCCAGCTGCATGGTTCCAATAGAGGAGAGGTTAGGAGAGAGAGCCTGCCAGGTGGGAGGGAATGGGGCCGGCAGGGTGCTCAGGAAGGGAGAGAGGGAAGTGCTTTCCAAAGACACTTTCATTTACGTCCTGCGTGCATGACTCAGAAAATGCCAGTTTCTGTGTTAGATCATATTTCACCACACTAAAATTTTCTTTTCTTTTTTGCTGTGTGAGGGGGCATATGCTCATGCGTGTGCATGTAGCAGCCAGAGGTTAGTGTTGGGTGTCTGCCTCTCTTTACCTTATTTTTTTTGAGACAGTCTCTCCTTGAACACGGAGTTCAGTGATTGGCTAGGCTGGCCAGTGAGTTATGGTATCTACCTATCTCTGCTCTCCCCCCCACCCCACATCAAGCTTTTCATGTGGGTGTTGGGGATTTGAACCCAGGTCCTAATGCTGGGACAACCAGCAGTTCAACCACAGAGCCATCTCCCCAGCCATGTTCTTATTTTCTTATCCCTTGGGATCAAGAGGGGACACACAGTTAGCACAATCCCCTCAGTAGGCCCTGTGTGAGCAGACAGTGGCAGCCACACTGCAGCACCAGAGTGCCACTCACTGTCTGGTGAAACTGTCCTTCTGTGTTTATTGAGCATCTACAGACAGCAGGCCACAGGGCTGTGCCTTGTTGTGCCCATAGGGTCCTTGTTCTCGGAACTCACAGGGCAGTGGGTTGGTTCCTCATAATGGGCTACTTGCATTTCAGACAGAGGACAGTTTTAAAATAAGGATGTCCTCTGCAACATTTTCATTTACTAGATCCAGCAAGCCTACCCAGGACATCGTTAAGAATATAAAGTATGAAGCTGAGGATGTCCCTCAGTTGGCAGAATATTAGCCTAACACACAGAAACCCCTGGGTGGTAAGCCTGGCACTGCATGAACAGGCCATTCAGGGCACGGTGGTGCTTGCCTGTAGTCCCTGACCTCGGGAGAGCGACAGCTTCACTGACCCCCATGTCTGTCTTGTCACCCATGGCTTCTCAACTTAATTATCCTGAAGCTGTTTCTGCATTTATGTGTTATCAGCAGCCTTTCCCAGGACCACGGAAGCTCCCAAAGGGCAAAGTCCCCCATCACTCACTGTCCTAATTCCTAGCAAGGATGCTGACTATGTATTAGACAAATGACCATTCCTGGGCCAGACAGGAGGGTGTGACCGTCAGGGAAGGCTTCACAGGATGTGACACTGGAGTAAGACCTTAAAGAAAATCAGTGTTGGTTGAGAAGACAGAGCCATGGGAAGGAGATTCCAGGCCCTGGAGTTGTGGTGGAATGGGAGGGCAGAGGGCCTGTTCATAGAATTGTCAGAATGTGTTGGGAGAGCAGTGGGAGCTTGGCCATGCAGGTTCCTGTGTGCCTTCCCCAGAGGAGAGAGTTGAGGAAGGCCTTGAGGAGGGTGTTGAAGCTTGGGGTTTCTCTGGGAAAGCAGCCTGGAGTTCTCTCCTGCAGCAGTAAGACAGTCTAGGTGAGAAAAGATGAGGGTCATGTGAACTGCTTAGAACTCTTGACTGTGAAAAGTTGGAATGGTCCAGATCTCTGTCCACTGTTGTCTGACCTAACAGCTCCAAGAAACAGTTCTGAATGTTTTAACAGACTTAACCATTAGCTTCCACCAACCCCAATGCTAAGAATGCCCTGAGATAGTGTCTGCAACCCACAGCATAGATTTCCTGTTTTTCTGTAACCCATCTATGAGCATACCACCAATGTGTTTTTTAAAAAATGCCTTGATTTGGGTCTGCCTTTTGTTCTGTAATCATAAAAACTCCATGAAATCATGGTCATGTTGAAATGTAGTATTTGGGACAGCCTGAATTCACATGCCTGGGCCATGGCAATCATGTTTAGCTTCAGAATAAACTATCTCTGTTCCCTTTGAGATGAGAGTGGTACATTGAATTGAGAGTCTGAACCAGGCGGGGGATGGTGTTTCTCAGGGGGAGGAGGACATTGTGGTATTTAAGATAGAGAGTCAGTGGGACTACAGACTGCAGAGTGCCAGAAGAAAAGATGGTCATTCCTGTCTCAGTTGAGGGGGAGAGAGTGATGTGCCAGCAGAGTCCCAAGGTGGTCAAGGGCAGTGTTATGGGCAGGCACAGGACCATGGGCAGGGAGGAAGTAGCTGTAAGCAGAGCAAACACACATCCACATGGTGGGTATACAGTAAAAGCCCGCTCTGTACTCCCCTCCCTAGCAGGGAGGAGCCAGGGGCCATAGGTTAGAAAGGTCTTTGTTAATTGGGTAATGTAAGTAAAATGGATCCATCTATTGGGCCATGTGGTGGTTTGAATGAGAATGGTCCCCATAGGCTCGTAGATTTGGATGCTTAATCATCAGGTAGTGGAACTGTTTGAGAAGGATTAGAAGGATTAGGAGGGATGGCCTTGTTGGAATAGGTGTGGCCTTGTTGGAGGAAGTATGTCATTGGGTGTAGGATCTGAGGTTTCAAAAACTCTCTCTCTCTCTCTCTCTCTCTCTCTCTCTCTCTCTCTCTCTCTCTCTCTCTCTCTCTTTCTCTCTCTCCACTGCCTGTAGATCAGATGTGAAGCTCTCAGCTACTGCTCTAGCACCTTGCCAGCTGCCTGTCCCCACACTCCCCACCATGATGATAATGGACTAAACCTATGAAATTGTAAGCAAGCCCCCAATTACATACTTTCTTTTATAAGTTGTCTTGGTCATGGTGTCTCTTCACAGCAATAGAACAGTAACTAAGACAGGCCCATCAGTTCCCCTCTGTGACCAGAAGAGAATTTGCACTGACTATGACCTTGGGGAGTCATAAGGCAGACCCAACTCTTTCTGAGTGATGAGGTCCAAGGATTGAAAAGTGAGGATTCAAGGCTGGGTGGTGAGCTGAGAGTGTCCCATAGAACAGCAGTCACTTGACAGCTACCTGGACAGAAGGCTGAGAAAATAAGTTTATGAATGCCTGCTTTGTGACAGGACATGCCTTGCTCTTAGGAAGTCTCCTCCAGCTGTCTCTCCTTTCCGTTGAGGCTCAGAGAGTGAAGGTCAAAGCTCACAAGGACAGTCAGGTTTGCTTTGGGTTGTATGCTATTTTTCTTTTTCTTTGGTTTTTCAAAACAGGGTTTCTCTGTGTAGTTTTGGTGCCCGTCCTGGATCTCACTCTGTAGACCAGGCTGGCCTCGAACTCAAAGAGATCTACCTGGCTCTGCCTCCCGAGTGCTGGGATTAAAGGCATGAACCACCACTGCCTGGCACTATTTTTCTTTTTTTAAAAATGTGTGTGTGGCGGTAACTCGATTACTAGATTGCTTTCCTAGCATGTGCAAGACCCCAGTACCATATATACCAGGTGTGGTGGTACACTTCTGTAATCTCAGCATTTGGGAAGTGGAGGCAGGAGGATCAGAAATCAGAAGTGCAAGATCATCTTTAGCTATATGATATGAGACTAGCTTGGGCTATATGAGGTCCTGTCCAAAGGGAAAAAAATCAAAACAAAAATTTGTTTCAAATAGACTACAAATATGAAATATCAAAATCGATTGCATATAGGAAAGTCAACCTTCTGGTACAAATGGTATTCATTTTATACATGTGGACTCCTGTAAATGTCACTTACAGGCAGTTAAGAATAATTCCAGGGCCCCAAACAATCTCCTATGCTCATACTTTTGGCTCATCTTAGAGCTTCATGTAAGCGGGGCCCTCAGCATGTCCCCTCAAATCTAGCTTCCATTCCATCCACACTGTGAGAAACCCACCCAGCCAGCTGCTGCGTGCTGCTGCACTGCAGTATCTTTCGCATTGCTGAGCAGTGCTGCATTCTACGTCTCCACATGTTTAACCGCTTTCCTACGGCGCACACTTGGGTTGACTCCAGTTTGAATTGAGAACTTTCCCATGGGACTGGAGAGATGGCTCATCGATTAAGAGTACTTAATGGCTGCTCTTCAAGAGGACCTGGTTCGATTCCCAGCACCCACATGGTGGCTCACAACTTTCTGTAACTCCAGATCCAGAGCATCTGCTGCCTGGGTCTGGCGTCTTCAGGAACCATGAACATGTAGGCGAAACACCCATACACATAAAATCAAAGCAATAAAAATGAAAGAAATAAAGAAGTTACCCTTAGGCCTAGCTGGGGTGAGGTTCAGATAGCCTTCCATTTCTTCTACTGCCCTGTTCTCTCTTCTTTCTTTGTGGGTATCCTCACTGCCCTGTTCTCTCTTCTTTCTTTGCGGGTATCCCCGCTGCCCTGTTCTCTCCTCTTTCTTTGCGGGTATCCCCACTGCCCTGTTCTCTCTTCTTTCTTTGCGGATATCCCCACTGCCCTGTTCTCTCTTCTTTCTTTGCGGATATCCCCACTGCCCTAATCTCTCTTCTTTCTTTGCGGGTATCCTCACTGCCCTGTTCTCTCCTCTTTCTTTACGGGTATCCTCACTGCCCTGTTCTCTCCTCTTTCTTTGCGGGTATCCTCACTGCCCTGTTCTCTCCTCTTTCTTTACGGGTATCCTCACTGCCCTGTTCTCTCCTCTTTCTTTACGGGTATCCTCACTGCCCTGTTCTCTCTTCTTTCTTTGCAGGTATCCTCACTGCCCTGTTCTCTCCTCTTTCTTTGCTGGTATCCTCACTGCCCTGTTCTCTCCTCTTTCTTTGCTGGTATCCTCACTGCCCTGTTCTCTCCTCTTTCTTTGCTGGTATCCTCACTGCCCTGTTCTCTCTTCTTTCTTTGCAGGTATCCTCACTGCCCTGTTCTCTCCTCTTTCTTTGCGGGTATCCTCACTGCCCTGTTCTCTCCTCTTTCTTTGCGGGTATCCTCACTGCCCTGTTCTCTCCTCTTTCTTTGCGGGTATCCTCAACCACAACCTCTGCCTCTTTCATTTGTCGGCAAGCACAGGCTTCCACTCTCTAAGTTCATACACATGGCTGCTTTGGAGAAAAGGTGTCTTCAGTATGGCAGACAAATCCCAAACAGACCCTGAATTAATATTGATTGGGCAACTGAATGAACCATTACTTCGTGTTTTAACATCTTTGAATCACGTGTCCATTCACCGTTCTCCCTAAACAGAGGCCCAGTGTCTAGATTTGCTTTCCTCTTAACTATTGACACTTATTCTCTCAAGAGCCGGAGTCTTTATTGGAACCCAGTGACCTTTGCTGAGGATTCCTGGAGCATTAGAAAGATATAATGCAGTATATGGAGATCTGAACATGATGGGGCCTTAGAGGGAAGGAGAGGCTTCCTTTTAAAGCCTGTAGAGAAGCTAGCTTCATTAAGAGTAAGAACGAGGAGATGGAGGGATGCTCAGTGGTTAGAGCATGCACGGCTCTTACAGAGAACCCGAGTTCGGTTCCCAGTACCCATGTTGGGTGTCTCACAACCTGTAACTCCAGCTCCAGGTAGAACTGACAGCTCTGGCCTCCAAAGGCTCCATGTACATGCCTGTACACAAAATTAAAAATAATAGAAATGCATCTTTTATGAAAGAATATGAATGAAAGAGAGAGGGGGAAGGAGAGAGAGAGAGAGAGAGAGAGAGAGGTAGTTGTGACTGAGAAGGATGATGGGGGTAGGGAGCGGCAGAGGCTCTTTAGGAAGTAGCCTTTATATTATATTCTGGGGCAACACCCCTGAGAAGTCTCCTCTGGACCAATCCCAAGAACAAAGAAAAAAATTCTGAAATTATAACCTTTTAGGAGTGGCAAGAAGTTTCATACCACGTGATTGAGCTCAACATAGCATACATGGAAAGTGTGGAAAACCCAGATATTACAAATTAAGAGCTGTCAAGTCACAGTATAGATTGTTTCTTAACTCTGTCCCAGAGAGAGTTGCAGGGAGGTGTGGCCTGATCCAGGCTGTGGGATTTGACCTAAAGGTACAGACCAGTGTTCTGACACAATTCTTCTCTTTGAGAGGCTGAGGCAGGAGGATTGACAGTTCAAAGTTTGCCTGGGCTACATGAGATCTTGTCTCAACAACGATTAAAAAAAAAAACCTCAAGTAAACAAGCAAGTAGCCTTAGGTGAAAACAATTATGCTGTCTTTATTTTGATGCCAGAGAAAGATTTAGGCAGGGATAGCGTGTGTGTGTGTGTGTGTGTGTGTGTGTGTGTGTGTGTGTGTGTGTGTGCTGGGGCAGTGGCTCTGCTTCATGGTGTGTGTGTGTGTGTGGGGGGGGTTAATGTATTAAGGTAGGTAGGACAGGAGATTGCTAGGCATTTGTTTTCTTGGAAACTGTGGCTTGCCAAGGCTGGTGTATAGACTCTGGGGCCAATGGCTTTGCCCGGTGTGTGTTTTATTGTATTGTTCAACCCCCAGGTGGACTTCTTATACCTAAGTGGCTGTGACGTAAGACAGCTATTTACATCTCCCGAGCCTTTCTTTCCTCGTCTGTCCCAGGCATGGCACCTTCTTATGGAAGCTCAGTCACAATGTTGGAGGAAATACAAGGCCTAGAATGAGAGCTGACAAAAACATGTGAGGAATTAGATGGAGTTGGGAATGAGGCAAATGCTCGGGTCTCTCTAGACCCCTTCTAGTCCTGGGGTTAGAATTCAGGGCTACTTCCTTCTAGGCAACTTGTGGTCAGGGAGAGAGCCCAGAATTGGGGCTGGGGACTCATGCTTGGCCTAACTGCAACCCTTGTTGAGAAGCAGCTGCCTTCTCTGCCCTACTGTGTGCTCTCCATCATCCTGCCTCTGTGCAGGCCCAGCCAACACCTACAATCCAGGAATGCATATACGCGCCGGTTCCATGTTACTAATAGAACACTCTCTATTTGGGGGACATAGCCCTCAAGGAGGCCTGAAGATGAGTGAGACGCAGACACCTTTCCCTCTCAGCCTATCACAACCCCATCCTTTGGGCTACCCCCCCATCAAACACAGCTGCCCATTTCCTAGATGAGCTCAGGCGGCCTGTGAAGTCATGGCCCGGAGCAGCTCAGATTTGGAATGTGTTGGTGGAGACATGTCACCAGAGAAGAAAGAGTCAGCAGGCCCTGATGGGACTGGGTCTCTCCCCCGGGGTTCCATGCTGTGACTGGGAACAGAGCTGGATTGCTCAGGGAGAACGGAAGGGGTCCCTTGGCTTAGGTAAAGGGGAAGAGAACCCTATGAGAGAGCTCTTTCCTTCCTCTCCCTGCTGCACCTCTACGTACGGCCACATGGGGTCAGTGTCCTTTTAGGGTTGACCAGGAGAACTGTGATGGGGACGGTCCTGGGCCCCATAGCTTTCCCTGAGGTCTTTTTGCAGAGTTGAAATAACTGCAAAATCCTCCCTGCGACTGGGACCAACATGGCCTCTTAGACGCCTTGGGCAGCAGGGCCCAAGAGTGAGAGGGTGAGGGAGCACAGCTTATGGTGTGGTAAAAGCACACGGCTTTCCCGAGGGGAGCCACAGGGGCAGCACTGGCTGGCTCACCTGGGGTACCACAGCATAGGCAGGAGGGTCTGTCACAACAGGGAGGCAAGACTGAAATATGCAGCCATATGCCTGGGGTCCCAACCTACCACAGACTGTTTCTACTACTGGTCCTATACATTTGATTGTTTTTAACATTTACTTTCTCTCTCTCTCTCTCTCTCTCTCTCTCTCTCTCTCTCTCTCTCTCTCTCTCTGAAGACAACAGTTGGTTCCCTCCTTCCATCTTTCCATGGGTTCCCAGGGATCATGTGCAGCTCATTACCGGGTGGCAAGTGCTTTTATCTGCAGAACCATCTCCAAGACTCTAGTCCGGATTTTAATGATGACAGGAGACTTAGCCAGACCATAGCTCTGGGACTTACTTAGCTTATACCAGAAAGTGGGCGGTGCTAATTCAATGGCCAGCCACCCTGCCACACTGAGCTTTTTGGAGGGAAAACATATAGAGGTCCACCAGCAAATGGATGTCTCACTGGCCCATGTGCTCTCTTCTTCTGCCCAAAGGCAAGTGTTCCTCAGCCTCTAGATGAAGATGGCTTCCAGGGCCTGGGAGATGAGGGCTAAGGTAGGGGCCTTGAGAAGGCATGGGCTAGGGAACAGATGGAGCTCTGAAGGCCAGTATTGGCTGTTAGCATTCAGCTCTGGCCAATACCTGGGCCACACACAGACTTAGATTTTGTAGGGTTTAAAATCTGGGGGCTGGAGAGATGACTCAGTGGTTTAGAACACGTGTCTCCCTTCCCAAGGACCTAGGTTTGGCTCTCAGCACCCACATGGCAGTTTGCAACAGTCAGTAACTCCAATTCCAGGGCCTCCTCGGGCCTCATCGCACACACATGGTGTGCAGATATACACGCAGGCAAAACACCCATGTATGTAAATGAAAATAAAAAACCTTAAAAAAAAAAAAAAAGAGAAAGAAACCAAGCACCAAAACTTAGGTATAAACGTAAACACTTCTTTAGGACTAGAAAACATGTCATATCAATTTATGAATTTTTAAATCAAACATCGTAAAATCAAAAAATTAACATTTTTAAACTAGCACATCATTGTAATGTTTTTCCATTCGCTTTTGGATGTACAGGCTTTGAGCAGCACTTCATAAGCCAACAATGCCGTTTTCTGTCTAAAAGAAGAATAGCTAGCTAGGGCAGTCTTTTCTACAAGACGGTTGATCAAAAATTTATGTTGTGTTGCTTTTAAACCTGTAGCTCCACTGTTTGCTTACAGATTCAAGACAGATCCAGCACATTATGTCCTGTCTGCCCTAACAGAGAAAAAGTATGCTGTGCTCACCTGTGTACACTGCATGATTAAATGTATTCCCCCACGAGAGCCGATCTTGGCAGGACAAGCCCTGCTTTTACATTCACTGTGGATGAAAAGACTTTTCACACACTGGCTTCTGACTCAGAACAGGTTTGAGCTTCGCTTCTCTTATGCTTCCCATCCACTTCCGGTGCTGGCTGTGGAAGGTCACATTCACACTGTACTGGCTTCATAAGTGATAGCCAGGAAGGACAGTCCTGGGAGTCATTCACACACTGAAAGAGGGCTGCTGCCAGAGTGTCAAAAGATAAAATCACAAGCAATTTAAAGATCTTAACTAGCATTTGTTCCTGGTTCTGTACTTGGCTGGACCTTGAGATCAGAATGCTGTATCCATAATATATTCAGATAACACTGAATGGACAGAAACAGACGTGATGTAAAAAATGGATTATTTAGTGATCACTTGGTATTTTGCCATATTCAAACCAGGGGTCACCTGTGACTGACTGAAGTTGCCACAAGGACTCAGTGGACCCCTAAGTTAGCTTTGGGGATAGCAAACTAAATTAGGTTGCAGTTTGTTATGTAATGACTTAAATACAGCGGCACCACAGGGCGTGCTTTTAGTTGGACAGAAATGACTGCACGTTGTATAAATAAACATATTCTTAACTCAGTTTCTCTCTAGCCAGAGGCTAAAAGTGACTACAGCCTTTCCAACTGCCGTTCAACCTGAAGTGTGACTAAGGCTGTAGAATGGAACAAGAGTTTATTGTGGCTAATATATTAACACTTCTGAATTTTTTAAGTGAGTGCAAAACCAATTGTCTTGGGGTCTCTTCTGGAAAGTTAGGAGCGTCCTTGCAAGTGAGGTGTCTTCAGGCTTAATTGACCCTTCTTAGCTCTGTGTAAGATCTACCTTTGCATGGGACCTGTCACTCCTCCCTCCCTCCCCTTCCTTCCTCCTCCAGGAACTGACTCTCAATCTTTGCTCTCTGCTGCCCAACTTCTAGGACTTCTGGGGAAGCAGTTGCCTCTCCTTCCAACTCCTCCCAAAGGGAAAACAGCAAATCTCAGTCCCCAGCCTCTCCAGGGCATCACCTCCCCTTCCAGGATCATGCAGCTTTCTAAAAACTGGACAGCCAGAAAATAGATGTGGACCACAGCCCTGTTATCTAACCCGCTCTCACCTTCTCCTCCTTTGGGTGCCACAGAATGAGTGTAGCTCACATCTTTAGCTCTGACCAAAGGGCTGTCTAGAGACTGTTGTCACATTTCAGAGGAAAGCAGCTTTTATTCCTGGAGGTGGAGTTGAAGCTCTACTATGAAGAGACAGGAGAGAGCCTGGGGTCATGGCCACCCTCTCCTTAGGCCCCACCAGACTGTGCCTAGATTGCTGCTTTGATGCAGTTATCTTTTGAGGGCAGAAGTTGTGCCTTATTTATCTATGAGTCACCAATCTCCAGCACAGCTCTTGGTACACAGATGTGCTGGATGGATGCTGAAAACCAGAACAGGACTGGGTGATTGACAGATCCCAGGGAGCCCCTGGGCAACATGGCACCTCAGTGTCTATGAGCATGTGGGGGCCAGGGGACCACTCCATCTGTGCTGTTGTCCGTGAATTTTTTTGTTTTTATTTGTTTTTGAAAGAGAGGCTCACTATGTAGGTGGCAGAAGAGAGAACTGATGCTTGCAAGTTGTCCTCTGGCTTCCACACACTTGCCGCAGTGTGTGTACCACACACCAAATACAACCAAAATAAAAAGTATGGTAGATTTAAAAAGGAAAAAAGTCCCGGGCTGGAGAGATGGCTCAGAGGTTAAGAGCTCTGGCTGCTCTTCCAGAGGTCCTGAGTTCAATTCCCAGCAACCACATGGTGGCTCACAACCATCTGTAATGAGATCTGGTGCCCTCTGCTGGCACGCAGGTATACATGCAGGCAGAATACTGTACATAATAAATAAATAAATCTTAAAAAAATAACAAAGTCCCAAAAGTGACAGTTCCAAACCATGAAAGCGTAGTGCTGTGTACTGCTGTTCCCTTTGCTGGAGAGCTGAATAGTATATTATCAAAGTGTTTCCCAACCGATGTTCACTGCCCTTTTCTAGTGTGTTCGTGTTTCCTTATAGGCAGCGGTTCTGTGTAAATACCCTAAACTTAATGTTTATTATATATCATACAAACTAAGACATATATTAATGAGCAAAGATTATGAAGAATGTTGGAAATATTGTGATAATAGCGTGACTTGGAGGAATGTCTTAGAATTCCCAGGAGTTATGATTTCTGATTCCTTTTTTTTTTTTTTTTTTTGGTTTTTCGAGACAGGGTTTCTCTGTGTAGCTTTGTGCCTCTCCTGGAACTCACTTGGTAGCCCAGGCTGGCCTCGAACTCACAGAGATCCGCCTGCCTCTGCCTCCCGAGTGCTGGGATTAAAGGCGTGCGCCACTACCGCCCGGCTGATTTCTGATTCCTGGTGGAAGGCATCTGTGAGGGATTTGGGAGCACTGCTCCAGCCTCCATGAAGGTCCCATTCTGAATCAGGAGCTGAGTAAATCAGTTTTTATGCAATAAAGACACTAGCTTTGTTGGGCCACTTCAGCGTCTCCTGGAAAATACTGTTCCCAAGGACATTCTGGTCCTGAGTGTGTAACGGAGTTTGGATTGGTAGATTGCAATCACTGAATCAGAAGCTGGGGATTGGAGAGAATACTGCAGGTCGTCTAGAGCCCTCGTGACAGATGGCCACATAGCTGTTTTCATTACCCATGATGCCCAGTTCCTGCTTCTTCCCAGGGCAGCCCATTTCTTCAGTCTTTCTTAGTTCAGGAGCTTAGGGAAGTAAGACCCAGCAGAAAGCATGGGCGTGGCTCCTCAGGGGAGAGTGTGCCCAGACTCGAGCATCTTATCAGTCACATGTACCATCATTATGGCTCTCAAGCTTTCCCCCTCCTTTTTGGTAAGTGAGACTATAGTGTGGCTTGGAGAATCTGATAAGAGAAAATCGTGAGCCACAAAGTTTCCACAAGGGGGCTCAGGCTTTTTTTTTTTTTTTTTTTTTTTTTTTTTTTAAATAAGTAAATGGGCTTTCTTGTGAAATTCCTAGAAAATTGCAGCTTTATAGCTGAGAAAAGGCAAAGGCCAAATATGATTCGGGGTTAGTCACGATTCATGGCTCTTTTAATACTGTCATCTCAAAATGTCTATAGAAGAAATATCATCCCTGGGTCGGCAACCTTCACAGCAAATGTTATTTGTGTTGGAATTCTTGATTCCTAGCTGGCAAGAGATTTGTACCAGACTGTAATTTTTCCTACAGAAAGAGTTATAGACCCGATTTTAAAACCTAGATTTGGGTTCTGGGATCTGCCAGTTAGAAGTCTTATCTTGCTGGACTCTGACAAATCTGATTTCAAGAGTTTCCCATTGGCTGGGAGGACAGGGTGGGGCACTAAAGGAGCTCCGACTAGGTAAATAAAGTGGAGCGGACGGATGAGCACTTTGGGAGGCTTTTGAAAAGGACTGTGGCCTGACATTAAGCCTCACTGCTTGTCTTCAGAAAAGAAAAAAAACAAGAACTTTGGGTTGAACAGAATGCGTTGAACATGCACATCCTTCTCCTCCTTCCCCAAACTCCATCCGAGAAACTTTAAGACATAAGAAAGGTGTGAATTCCCAAGGGCTAAGCAGGAAACACCAAGAGCTGCTTAGAAGATGAAGCGGAGAGAGAGAGGAAACCGGCCAGTGAGAAGTAAGCGGACTGAAGCAGGTGCCAGCTCCCGCCCCAGGCAGTAAAGGTAGCAGAGGAGGGCAAAGCTGGCTCAGGAGCAGCAGAGCCCACCTCTCCCTTTCCGCTGGAAGAGACAGGAAGTGCATCTTTTGGAGAGACAGACCGGGTAGAGCTGGTATCCGGGGTGCAGGCTCAGTACAGGATGGAGGACCACACACTGCAAAGCATCCTGGAAACTGGCGACTACCATGGGCATCACGCAGTTCCGGAAGAAATGGCGCTATGACAGACAGGTGATTTGTAGAGGGCCCGGGTCTTGTGCCTAGAGCAGGGCGCACACCCGCCACAGTTTCGTGGCGCTGGTTCCCTCCAGTCTTTACGTGGAGCAGCCCAGGAGGGCTACTGTAGGATTCCTCTGTGGAAACTGGTCCCCGAAGAGAAGAAGATCTATAGCTGTTGAAATTTAATTCAGGCAACAAAACAAGCAGGCGTCCAGACCTGGTTATGCTGTACAGACGCCCAGCAGGACCTATGCCCTGTCCTCGCTCAACCCTAGACAGCCCAGGGCCTCCAGCATGGGAGAAAAGCATAACAAACCAGCAAACTAAACTTCACTTTACTAACATTTTCAGGTTTAAAACAGCTTCCACTCTTGGGCAGCATAAATGAGCAAGTAGAATTCACAGGTGTCAGGAGTATGTACTGAGTTCTAAGATCCACATTCCTATGCAAATCATTACTATTATCCACAGCTGTGGGCTTATAGTGATTGTACTATTATACATCAGGTTCTTAAAATATTTAAAAAATTGTTTTCTGTATTGTGTGTGTTTTGCCTGCATATGTTTGGGTGCCACGTGTGTGTCTGGTGCCCACTGAACCCACAAGAGAGCGTCAGACCCCCCAGAACTGGGGTTACAGGTGGTTGAGAGCCTGTGTGTGTGTGTGTGTGTGTGTATGTGTGTGTGTTTTAGAGATCCCCTCCCCATGTTAGATAGTAAAGGCAAGGTCCATGATAAACTAGACTCGTGGTACATGTGACCCCTCACCTGAATGGACAAGTAACTCTTACTGAGCCAAGAGAGCGTGGGTAAGACATACAGACTCCTTACTGGCTCTGCCCACTGTGAGCTCAAAAATGACCAGTCCTACTTAAGAGACTTCAGTTCCCAGTTCCTACTGTAAGACCCATAAAAGCCCATGGCAGGTCAACATGGGGTACTCCATCTGTGGAGCACCCCCTCACTCTTGGGGTTCTGTTCTAGTTTGCTTTTCTATGCTCTGCTAAAACACTGACTGAAAACAACTTGGAGGAAGAAAGGGTTTTTCTGACTTCCAAGTTATAGTTCGTTTTCAAGGGAAGTCAAGGTAGAAGCAGAGGCCATGGAAGAATGCTGCTTACCGCCTTATCCCTAAGACTTGTTCAGCCTGCTTTCTTGTTCAGCCCAGCCCCACCTGCTTAGGGATGGATTCACGCACAGTAGGCTGAGCCCTCTTACATTAAATAGCGATTAAGACAATTTCCCACAAGCCAATCTGATAGAGGGACTTATTTTCAGTCCCTCTCCCTGGGTGACTCTAGGTTTGTGCCACCTTGAAACTAACTATGACAAGTTATTTCTCATTCCCCCCCCCCCATTAATCTGTGTTTGCTCTGATCACTGCTTATCCGTGTTTCCTTTTTTCTCCTTGGATATGAGACAAGAAACTTGGGGTCCACTGGCTTGGGGTGTCTTTTGTTATTATCTGATTGTCTGGGACCCTTGTGCCCTGAGTTAAACCCCAAGAGGTTGGAAAGGCTCTTTTCTCTCAGTAAACTGCTATCAGTTTCACAAATGGTAACTAATTCAAAAATGGACGTGATGCTATGCAGCTTTATTTTTTTCAGTAAAAAGAATTAATGCAAACTAATTCCTTTATTATTCTTCAGGTACCAGGAGCTTCTAAAATATAGTTCAGAAAGTACAATTCACAGCAAAATACAATCTAATTTGAGATTTTTCATTTTATATTAATGAATTTACCTAGCAAAACATTTTACTGAGTTACAAAAGAAAAAGACCAGATTTTTGTCTCCTTAAAGGGGATTTTTTTTTTCTGAAAGGAGGCTTTTTATATTTCATTGTGGGTCTCCCCAACCCTCCACAGCTTATGCACTTTTTTCAGCCATACTACACAACTTTGAGTGTTAAAGACAGGCACCAAAAATAAATAAATAAGCAGAGAAAGAATTCAGGAAACAAAGGGAATGTAAGACACAGAGAAATCCCTTAAAATAATTACAGTGATCCTCAGGAAGATCAAGGTCTAGTTGTTTTTTTTTTTTTTTTTTTTTTGGGGTTTTTTTTTTTTTTTTTGGTTTTTCAAGACAGGGTTTCTCTGTGCAGTTTTGGTGCCTGTCCTAGATCTCACTCTGTAGACCAGGCTGGCCTCGAACTCACAAAGATCCACCTGCCTCTGCCTCCTGAGTGCTGGGATTAAAGGCGTGTGCCACTACCACCACCACCACCACCACCACCACCACCACCACCACCAGGCTTTTTTCTTTTTCTTTTCTTTTCTTTTTTTTGGGGGGGGGGTAATTTTTTTTTCTGCTTTTCTTTTGGTGTTTTGAGAAGATCTCATTATATAGCTCTGACTATGTAGATCAGGCTGGTCTCGAACTCACAGAGATTTACCTGTTTCTGTGCTATCATGCCCGGCTTACAGTCCAATTTTTTATTTGTTTTTGTTTTTTAAAAGGAGGAGGGTGTCATATAAAGAAAGGGATATGACTGAATAAGAAGCCACACTTGGAAACTAATAACAGTTATATCCTGTAGGGGATTGTGAATGCCAATGTGTGGAAATCTCCCAGGAATAAAACAAAAAGTCAAAGTAATGGGAAAGAAAGAAAGGTCAAATATACATACTGCAAGAGTTTTAGTGAGAAAGACCAGAGAACATGAGCACATTATCAATTAAACACACTAGAAAGATTTTCTGTGCGAAGATCATAAATCACCAGTGTGAAGGCATTGTGGGGAAATGAGACCCATGGCCAGGTACTTAATCTTGGGTTGTCTGAACATCAGGAACACAGAGATGAGCTGGTAAGAGAAAGTCACACACAAAGGGCTACAGTGAGGCTTCTGACCAGTACACAAGCCAGGGCACAAGGAACAGTGCCTTCCAAGTGGTGGGGAAATGCCTTCCAGTCCTGAACCCTAGTCCAGGACAGGCTCGGCACCTTCTGCAGACAGAAGGAGGGTGTTTTCAGACCTGACAATTTAGACTTATTATACACTCTTTTTGCTTGGGACTGTACTGAAGAGCAACTCCAGCAAAATGAGAAGTAGACCAAGGTAGAGAAAAGTAGGACCAAAAAGGAACTTAGGAGGGAAATGGAAAGCTCCAGAATAGTGCTGGAGGGAAGCACAGCAGGACCGGATAAGAGCCAGAGGCCGAGAGCTGGTGCTGTGGTTAGAGTAAGAGATGTGCTTCACAGTCTGGGGCGTTTGAACATTTGGTCTCCAGTTGGTGGCGCTGTTTGGGGAGCTTGAAGTGGTGCAGCTTGGTTGCAAGGAGTACATCTCTAGGGGCAGGCAGGCTTTGAGCTCAAAGCCTTGTAAATTTTCAGTGCGCCCTCTCTGCTTATGCCCGTAGTTGAGGATGTGAGCCCTCAGCTTCCTGTCCCTGAAGCCATGGTTGCCTCCTCCTGATGTTCCCCTCTACCATGATGGAACATGAGCCCTCGAACCGTAAGCCCAATTTAACCCTTCTGTAAGCTGTCTTGAATGGTGTCTTACGGAAGCAACAGAAAAGTAACTAAACATCTAGGAAGAGGGGGATGTCTCAGAGGAAAAAGAAAGCTGTAACCAAGTCTTTTTCTGTCCCACCAGCCAGGCCCCATGTAACGACACAGAAACTTACATTATGAAAGCCCGGCCTTTAGCTTAGGCTTGTCTCAACTAGTCTCAACTAGCTCGTATAACTTGAGTTAACCCATTTATAGTCATCTATGTTCTATCATGTGGCGTTAGCTCTTCTCTATTTTGTACCTCCTGTTTCCTCTCTGTGTCTACTGGCTTCTCCTGCCCCTCAATTCCTCTTCCTCTTCCTTTCTCTCCCCAGAAATCCTACCTATACCTCCTGTCTAGCTATTGGCCATTCAGCTCTTTATTAAACCAATCACAACAATGTATCTTCACATAGTGTGCAAATATACCACAACAAAAAGCAACCCACTGTGGGTTTGGGTCATGGAGGTGGTGACGTGGAGAAAGATGAATGACAGATTACATGGAGAATAAGGCAAACAATAAAGGCAGTTATTGTTGAAAATTAAGATTCATTTTTACATTTCATTTATACATTTGTGGGTGTATCTCTCTGTGTATGCCATGTGTGGGGGTGTCCTTAGAGGTCAGATCCCCTGGAGCTGTAGTTACAGGAGGTTGTGAGCTGCCTGACATGGGTACTGGGGACTGAAATCTGTTCCTCTGGAAGACAGAGCATCACGTGGTCTTTTCTCTAGTCCCATAAAGGCAATCCTTAATTGGGATTGGGATGGGATGGGGGTGGGGATTCCACAAGGAAGAAAATGAATCTGGACTTGGCTTGAAGTAGTATTTACCTAGAAACAATATAAATACTAAGTATGGATTTTTATTTTTTGTCATTACTTTTTTGATTGATATGTACTGATTATATGTATTCAGGCATGGTTTGTTTTAATACAATGTATACTGAATATTTTAATTTTTTCTATTTTTAATTTTAAAATGTTTTAATTTTAGGTTTGGGAGCTCTCTCAGTCCATAAAGTACTTGTGCAAGTATAAGGATTTGAGTTTGGATCCCAAGCACTCACATAAAAAAGAAAGTCAGATGTGAGAGTATATGTCTATAATCCCAGAGCAGGAGCTGGTGGTGGAGATGGAAGGAC